>NW_027617922.1:0-91953 GCF_964187855.1 Myxine glutinosa | reverse complement strand
ACTAACACAAGTGCCAAAAGTGGTTTTTCAACACTATCAGAAGTGCAAAAGTGTTTTTTCCACACTAATACAATTGCAAAAGTGGTTTCTTGCACCAACACAAGTGCGAAAAGTTGTTTTTCAACACTAACACAAGTGCAAAAAGTGGTTTTTCAACACTAACACAAGTGCGAAAAGTGTTTTTTCCACACTAATACAAGTGCAAAAGTGGTTTCCTGCACCAACACAAGTGCGAAAAGTGGTTTTTCAACACTAACACAAGTGCGAAAAGTGGTTTTTCAACACTAACACAAGTGCGAAAAGTGGTTTTTCAACACTAACACAAGTGCGAAAGTGTTTTCCACACTAATACAAGTGCAAAAGTGGTTTCTTGCACCAACACAAGTGCGAAAAGTGGTTTTTCAACACTAACACAAGTGCGAAAAGTGGTTTTTCAACACTATCACAAGTGCAAAAAGTGTTTTTTCCACACTAATACAAGTGCAAAAGTGGTTTCCTGCACCAACACAAGTGCGAAAAGTGGTTTATCCACACTAATACAAGTGCAAAAGTGGTTTCCTGCACCAACACAAGTGCGAAAAGTGGTTTTTCAACACTAACACAAGTGCGAAAAGTGGTTTTTCAACAATATCACAAGTGCAAAAAGTGTTTTTTCCACACTAATACATGTGCAAAAGTGGTTTCCTGCACTAACACAAGTGCGAAAAGTGGTTTTTCAACACTAACACAAGTGCGAAAAGTGGTTTTTCAACACTATCACAAGTGCGAAAAGTGTTTTTTCCACACTAATACAAGTGCAAAAGTGGTTTCCTGCACCAACACAAGCGCGAAAAGTGGTTTTTCAACACTAACACAGGTGCGAAAAGTGGTTTTTCAACACTAACACAAGTGCAAAAAGTGGTTTTTCCACACTAATACAAGTGCAAAAGTGGTTTCCTGCACCAACACAAGTGCGAAAAGTGGTTTTTCAACACTAACACAGGTGCGAAAAGTGGTTTTTCAACACTAACACAAGTGCAAAAAGTGGTTTTTCCACACTAATACAAGTGCAAAAGTGGTTTCCTGCACCAACACAAGTGCGAAATGTGGTTTTTCAACACTAACACAAGTGCGAAAAGTGGTTTTTCAACACTATCACAAGTGCAAAAAGTGTTTTTTCCACACTAATACAAGTGCAAAACTGGTTTCCTGCACCAACACAAGTGCGAAAAGTGGTTTTTCAACACTAACACAAGTGCGAAAAGTGGTTTTTCAACACTAACACAAGTGCGAAAAGTGGTTTTTCAACACTAACACAAGTGCGAAAAGTGGTTTTTCAACACTAACACAAGTGTGAAAAGTGTTTTTTCCACACTAATACAAGTGCAAAAGTGGTTTCCTGCACCAACACAAGTGCGAAAGTGGTTTTTCAACACTAACACAATTGCGAAAAGTGGTTTTTTCAACACTATCACAAGTGCAAAAAGTGTTTTTTCCACACTAATACAAGTGCAAAAGTGGTTTACTGCACCAACACAAGTGCGAAAAGTGGTTTTTCAACACTAACACAAGTGCGAAAAGTGGTTTTTCAACACTAACACAAGTCCGAAAAGTAGTTTTTCCACACCAATACAAGTGCAAAAGTGGTTTCCTGCACCAACACAAGTGCGAAAAGTGGTTTTTCAACACTAACACAAGTGCGAAAAGTTGTTTTTCAACACTATCACAAGTGCAAAAAGTGTTTTTTCCACACTAATACAAGTGCAAAAGTGGTTTCCTGCACCAACACAAGTGCGAAAAGTGGTTTTTCAACACTAACACAAGTGCGAAAAGTGGTTTTTCAACACTAACACAAGTGCGAAAAGTGGTTTTTCCACACTAATACAAGTGCAGAAGTGGTTTCCTGCACCAACACAAGTGCGAAAGTGGTTTTTCAACACTAACACAAGTGCGAAAAGTGGTTTTTCAACACTATCACAAGTGCAAAAAGTGTTTTTTCCACACTAATACAAGTGCAAAAGTGGTTTACTGCACCAACACAAGTGCGAAAAGTGGTTTTTCAACACTAACACAAGTGCGAAAAGTGGTTTTTCAACACTAACACAAGTCCGAAAAGTAGTTTTTCCACACTAATACAAGTGCAAAAGTGGTTTCCTGCACCAACACAAGTGCGAAAAGTGGTTTTTCAACACTAACACAAGTGCGAAAAGTGGTTTTCAACACTATCACAAGTACAAAAAGTGTTTTTTCCACACTAATACAAGTGCAAAAGTGGTTTCCTGCACCAACACAAGTGCGAAAAGTGGTTTTTCAACACTATCACAAGTGCAAAAAGTGTTTTTTCCACACTAATACAAGTGCAAAAGTGGTTTCCTGCACCAATACAAGTGCGAAAAGTGGTTTTTCAACACTAACACAAGTGCGAAAAGTGGTTTTTCAACACTAACACAAGTGCGAAAAGTGGTTTTTCCACACTAATACAAGTGCAAAAGTGGTTTCCTGCACCAACACAAGTGTGAAAAGTGGTTTTTCAACAATAACACAAGTGCGAAAAGTGGTTTTTCAACACTATCACAAGTGCAAAAAGTGTTTTTTCCACACTAATACAAGTGCAAAAGTGGTTTCCTGCACCAACACGAGTGCGAAAAGTGGTTTTTCAACACTAACACAAGTGCGAAAAGTGGTTTTTCAACACTAACACAAGTGCGAAAAGTGGTTTTTCCACACTAATACAAGTGCAAAAGTGGTTTCCTGCACCAACACAAGTGCGAAAGTGGTTTTTCAACACTAACACAAGTGCGAAAAGTGGTTTTTCAACACTATCACAAGTGCAAAAAGTGTTTTTTCCACACTAATGCAAGTGCAAAAGTGGTTTACTGCACCAACACAAGTGCGAAAAGTGGTTTTTCAACACTAACACAAGTGCGAAAAGTGGTTTTTCAACACTAACACAAGTCCGAAAAGTAGTTTTCCACAATAAAACAAGTGCAAAAGTGGTTTCCTGCACCAACACAAGTGCGAAAAGTGGTTTTCAACACTAACACAAGTGCGAAAAGTGGTTTTTCAACACTATCACAAGTGCAAAAAGTGTTTTTTCCACACTAATACAAGTGCAAAAGTGGTTTCCTGCACCAACACAAGCGCGAAAAGTGGTTTTTCACACGAACACAAGTGCGAAAAGTGGTTTTTCAACACTAACACAAGTGCGAAAAGTGGTTTTTCCACACTAATACAAGTGCAAAAGTGGTTTCCTGCACCAACACAAGTGCGAAAAGTGGTTTTTCAACACTAACACAAGTGCGAAAAGTGGTTTTTCAACACTATCACAAGTGCAAAAAGTGTTTTTTCCACACTAATACAAGTGCAAAAGTGGTTTCCTGCACCAACACAAGTGCGAAAAGTGGTTTTTCAACACTAACAGAAGTGCGAAAAGTGGTTTTTCAACACTATCACAAGTGCAAAAAGTGTTTTTTCCACACTAATACAAGTGCAAAAGTGGTTTCCTGCACCAACACAAGTGCGAAAAGTGGTTTTTCAACACTAACACAAGTGCGAAAAGTGGTTTTTCAACACTAACACAAGTGCGAAAAGTGGTTTTTCCACACTAATACAAGTGCAAAAGTGGTTTCCTGCACCAACACAAGTGCGAAAAGTGGTTTTTCAACACTAACACAAGTGCGAAAAGTGGTTTTTCAACACTATCACAAGTGCAAAAAGTGTTTTTTCCACACTAATACAAGTGCAAAAGTGGTTTCCTGCACCAACACAAGTGCGAAAAGTGGTTTTTCAACACTAACACAAGTGCGAAAAGTGGTTTTTCAACACTAACGCAAGTGCGAAAAGTGGTTTTTCCACACTAATACAAGTGCAAAAGTGGTTTCCTGCACCAACACAAGTGCGAAAAGTGGTTTTTCAACACTAACACAAGTGCGAAAAGTGGTTTTTCAACACTAACACAAGTGCGAAAAGTGGTTTTTCCACACTAATACAAGTGCAAAAGTGGTTTCCTGCACCAACACAAGTGCGAAAAGTGGTTTTTCAACACTAACACAAGTGTGAAAAGTGGTTTTTCAACACTATCACAAGTGCAAAAAGTGTTTTTTCCACACTAATACAAGTGCAAAAGTGGTTTCCTGCACCAACACAAGTACGAAAAGTGGTTTTTCAACACTAACACAAGTGCGAAAAGTGGTTTTTCAACACTAACACAAGTGCGAAAAGTGGTTTTTCAACACTATCACAAGTGCAAAAAGTGTTTTTTCCACACTAATACAAGTGCAAAAGTGGTTTCCTGCACCAACACAAGTGTGAAAAGTGGTTTTTCAACACTAACAGAAGTGCGAAAAGTGGTTTTTCAACACTATCACAAGTGCAAAAAGTGTTTTTTCCACACTAATACAAGTGCAAAAGTGGTTTCCTGCACCAACACAAGTGCGAAAAGTGGTTTTTCAACACTAACACAAGTGCGAAAAGTGGTTTTTCAACACTAACACAAGTGCGAAAAGTGGTTTTTCAACACTATCACAAGTGCAAAAAGTGTTTTTTCCACACTAATACAAGTGCAAAAGTGGTTTCCTGCACCAACACAAGTGCGAAAAGTGGTTTTTCAACACTAACACAAGTGCGAAAAGTGGTTTTTCAACACTAACACAAGTGCGAAAAGTGGTTTTTCCACACTAATACAAGTGCAAAAGTGGTTTCCTGCACCAACACAAGTGCAAAAAGTGGTTTTTCAACACTAACACAAGTGCCAAAAGTGGTTTTTCAACACTATCAGAAGTGCAAAAAGTGTTTTTTTCCACACTAATACAATTGCAAAAGTGGTTTCTTGCACCAACACAAGTGCGAAAAGTTGTTTTTCAACACTAACACAAGTGCAAAAAGTGGTTTTTCAACACTAACACAAGTGCGAAAAGTGTTTTTTCCACACTAATACAAGTGCAAAAGTGGTTTCCTGCACAACACAAGTGCGAAAAGTGGTTTTTCAACACTAACACAAGTGCGAAAAGTGGTTTTTCAACACTAACACAAGTGCGAAAAGTGGTTTTTCAACACTAACACAAGTGCGAAAAGTGGTTTTCCACACTAATACAAGTGCAAAAGTGGTTTCTTGCACCAACACAAGTGCGAAAAGTGGTTTTTCAACACTAACACAAGTGCGAAAAGTGGTTTTTCAACACTATCACAAGTGCAAAAAGTGTTTTTTCACACTAATACAAGTGCAAAAGTGGTTTCCTGCACCAACACAAGTGCGAAAAGTGGTTTATCCACACTAATACAAGTGCAAAAGTGGTTTCCTGCACCAACACAAGTGCAAAAAGTGTTTTTTCCACACTAATACAAGTGCAAAAGTGGTTTCCTGCACCAACACAAGTGCGAAAAGTGGTTTTCCAACACTAACACAAGTGCGAAAAGTGGTTTTTCAACACTAACACAAGTGCGAAAAGTGGTTTTTCCACAATAATACAAGTGCAAAAGTGGTTTCCTGCACCAACACAAGTGCGAAAAGTGGTTTTTCAACACTAACACAAGTGCGAAAGTGGTTTTTCAACACTATCACAAGTGCAAAAAGTGTTTTTTCCACACTAATACAAGTGCAAAAGTGGTTTCCTGCACCAACACAAGTGCGAAAAGTGGTTTTTCAACACTAACACAAGTGCGAAAAGTGGTTTTTCAACACTATCACAAGTGCAAAAAGTGTTTTTTCCACACTAATACAAGTGCAAAAGTGGTTTCCTGCACCAATACAAGTGCGAAAAGTGGTTTTTCAACACTAACACAAGTGCGAAAAGTGGTTTTTCAACACTAACACAAGTGCGAAAAGTGGTTTTTCCACACTAATACAAGTGCAAAAGTGGTTTCCTGCACCAACACAAGTGTGAAAAGTGGTTTTTCAACAATAACACAAGTGCGAAAAGTGGTTTTTCAACACTATCACAAGTGCAAAAAGTGTTTTTTCCACACTAATACAAGTGCAAAAGTGGTTTCCTGCACCAACACGAGTGCGAAAAGTGGTTTTTCAACACTAACACAAGTGCGAAAAGTGGTTTTTCAACACTAACACAAGTGCGAAAAGTGGTTTTTCCACACTAATACAAGTGCAAAAGTGGTTTCCTGCACCAACACAAGTGCGAAAGTGGTTTTTCAACACTAACACAAGTGCGAAAAGTGGTTTTTCAACACTATCACAAGTGCAAAAAGTGTTTTTTTCCACACTAATGCAAGTGCAAAAGTGGTTTACTGCACCAACACAAGTGCGAAAAGTGGTTTTTCAACACTAACACAAGTGCGAAAAGTGGTTTTTCAACACTAACACAAGTCCGAAAAGTAGTTTTCCACGATAAAACAAGTGCAAAAGTGGTTTCCTGCACCAACACAAGTGCGAAAAGTGGTTTTCAACACTAACACAAGTGCGAAAAGTGGTTTTTCAACACTATCACAAGTGCAAAAAGTGTTTTTTCCACACTAATACAAGTGCAAAAGTGGTTTCCTGCACCAACACAAGCGCGAAAAGTGGTTTTTCAACACGAACACAAGTGCGAAAAGTGGTTTTCAACACTAACACAAGTGCGAAAAGTGGTTTTTCCACACTAATACAAGTGCAAAAGTGGTTTCCTGCACCAACACAAGTGCGAAAAGTGGTTTTTCAACACTAACACAAGTGCGAAAAGTGGTTTTTCAACACTATCACAAGTGCAAAAAGTGTTTTTTCCACACTAATACAAGTGCAAAAGTGGTTTCCTGCACCAACACAAGTGCGAAAAGTGGTTTTTCAACACTAACAGAAGTGCGAAAAGTGGTTTTTCAACACTATCACAAGTGCAAAAAGTGTTTTTTCCACACTAATACAAGTGCAAAAGTGGTTTCCTGCACAACACAAGTGCGAAAAGTGGTTTTTCAACACTAACACAAGTGCGAAAAGTGGTTTTTCAACACTAACACAAGTGCGAAAAGTGGTTTTTCCACACTAATACAAGTGCAAAAGTGGTTTCCTGCACCAACACAAGTGCGAAAAGTGGTTTTTCAACACTAACACAAGTGCGAAAAGTGGTTTTTTCAACACTATCACAAGTGCAAAAAGTGTTTTTTCCACACTAATACAAGTGCAAAAGTGGTTTCCTGCACCAACACAAGTGCGAAAAGTGGTTTTTCAACACTAACACAAGTGCGAAAAGTGGTTTTTCAACACTAACGCAAGTGCGAAAAGTGGTTTTTCCACACTAATACAAGTGCAAAAGTGGTTTCCTGCACCAACACAAGTGCGAAAAGTGGTTTTTCAACACTAACACAAGTGCGAAAAGTGGTTTTTCAACACTAACACAAGTGCGAAAAGTGGTTTTTCCACACTAATACAAGTGCAAAAGTGGTTTCCTGCACCAACACAAGTGCGAAAAGTGGTTTTTCAACACTAACACAAGTGTGAAAAGTGGTTTTTCAACACTATCACAAGTGCAAAAAGTGTTTTTTCCACACTAATACAAGTGCAAAAGTGGTTTCCTGCACCAACACAAGTACGAAAAGTGGTTTTTCAACACTAACACAAGTGCGAAAAGTGGTTTTTCAACACTAACACAAGTGCGAAAAGTGGTTTTTCAACACTATCACAAGTGCAAAAAGTGTTTTTTCCACACTAATACAAGTGCAAAAGTGGTTTCCTGCACCAACACAAGTGTGAAAAGTGGTTTTTCAACACTAACAGAAGTGCGAAAAGTGGTTTTTCAACACTATCACAAGTGCAAAAAGTGTTTTTTCCACACTAATACAAGTGCAAAAGTGGTTTCCTGCACCAACACAAGTGCGAAAAGTGGTTTTTCAACACTAACACAAGTGCGAAAAGTGGTTTTTCAACACTAACACAAGTGCGAAAAGTGGTTTTTCAACACTATCACAAGTGCAAAAAGTGTTTTTTCCACACTAATACAAGTGCAAAAGTGGTTTCCTGCACCAACACAAGTGCGAAAAGTGGTTTTTCAACACTAACACAAGTGCGAAAAGTGGTTTTTCAACACTAACACAAGTGCGAAAAGTGGTTTTTCCACACTAATACAAGTGCAAAAGTGGTTTCCTGCACCAACACAAGTGCAAAAAGTGGTTTTTCAACACTAACACAAGTGCCAAAAGTGGTTTTTCAACACTATCAGAAGTGCAAAAAGTGTTTTTTCCACACTAATACAATTGCAAAAGTGGTTTCTTGCACCAACACAAGTGCGAAAAGTTGTTTTTCAACACTAACACAAGTGCAAAAAGTGGTTTTTCAACACTAACACAAGTGCGAAAAGTGTTTTTTCCACACTAATACAAGTGCAAAAGTGGTTTCCTGCACCAACACAAGTGCGAAAAGTGGTTTTTCAACACTAACACAAGTGCGAAAAGTGGTTTTTCAACACTAACACAAGTGCGAAAAGTGGTTTTTCAACACTAACACAAGTGCGAAAAGTGGTTTTCCACACTAATACAAGTGCAAAAGTGGTTTCTTGCACCAACACAAGTGCGAAAAGTGGTTTTTCAACACTAACACAAGTGCGAAAAGTGGTTTTTCAACACTATCACAAGTGCAAAAAGTGTTTTTTCCACACTAATACAAGTGCAAAAGTGGTTTCCTGCACCAACACAAGTGCGAAAAGTGGTTTATCCACACTAATACAAGTGCAAAAGTGGTTTCCTGCACCAACACAAGTGCAAAAAGTGTTTTTTCCACACTAATACAAGTGCAAAAGTGGTTTCCTGCACCAACACAAGTGCGAAAAGTGGTTTTTCCAACACTAACACAAGTGCGAAAAGTGGTTTTTCAACACTAACACAAGTGCGAAAAGTGGTTTTTCCACAATAATACAAGTGCAAAAGTGGTTTCCTGCACCAACACAAGTGCGAAAAGTGGTTTTTCAACACTAACACAAGTGCGAAAAGTGGTTTTTCAACAATATCACAAGTGCAAAAAGTGTTTTTTCCACACTAATACATGTGCAAAAGTGGTTTCCTGCACTAACACAAGTGCGAAAAGTGGTTTTTCAACACTAACACAAGTGCGAAAAGTGGTTTTTCAACACTATCACAAGTGCGAAAAGTGTTTTTTCCACACTAATACAAGTGCAAAAGTGGTTTCCTGCACCAACACAAGCGCGAAAAGTGGTTTTTCAACACTAACACAAGTGCGAAAAGTGGTTTTTCAACACTAACACAGGTGCGAAAAGTGGTTTTTCAACACTAACACAAGTGCAAAAAGTGGTTTTTCAACACTATCACAAGTGCGAAAAGTGTTTTTTTCACACTAATACAAGTGCAAAAGTGGTTTCCTGCACCAACACAAGCGCGAAAAGTGGTTTTTCAACACTAACACAGGTGCGAAAAGTGGTTTTTCAACACTAACACAAGTGCAAAAAGTGGTTTTTCCACACTAATACAAGTGCAAAAGTGGTTTCCTGCACCAACACAAGTGCGAAAAGTGGTTTTTCAACACTAACACAGGTGCGAAAAGTGGTTTTTCAACACTAACACAAGTGCAAAAAGTGGTTTTTCCACACTAATACAAGTGCAAAAGTGGTTTCCTGCACCAACACAAGTGCGAAATGTGGTTTTTCAACACTAACACAAGTGCGAAAAGTGGTTTTTCAACACTATCACAAGTGCAAAAAGTGTTTTTTCCACACTAATACAAGTGCAAAAGTGGTTTCCTGCACCAACACAAGTGCGAAAAGTGGTTTTTCAACACTAACACAAGTGCGAAAAGTGGTTTTTCAACACTAACACAAGTGCGAAAAGTGGTTTTTCAACACTAACACAAGTGCGAAAAGTGGTTTTTCAACACTAACACAAGTGCGAAAAGTGTTTTTTCCACACTAATACAAGTGCAAAAGTGGTTTCCTGCACCAACACAAGTGCGAAAGTGGTTTTTCAACACTAACACAATTGCGAAAAGTGGTTTTTCAACACTATCACAAGTGCAAAAAGTGTTTTTTCCACACTAATACAAGTGCAAAAGTGGTTTACTGCACCAACACAAGTGCGAAAAGTGGTTTTTCAACACTAACACAAGTGCGAAAAGTGGTTTTTCAACACTAACACAAGTCCGAAAAGTAGTTTTTCCACACCAATACAAGTGCAAAAGTGGTTTCCTGCACCAACACAAGTGCGAAAAGTGGTTTTTCAACACTAACACAAGTGCGAAAAGTTGTTTTTCAACACTATCACAAGTGCAAAAAGTGTTTTTTCCACACTAATACAAGTGCAAAAGTGGTTTCCTGCACCAACACAAGTGCGAAAAGTGGTTTTTCAACACTAACACAAGTGCGAAAAGTGGTTTTTCAACACTAACACAAGTGCGAAAAGTGGTTTTTCCACACTAATACAAGTGCAGAAGTGGTTTCCTGCACCAACACAAGTGCGAAAGTGGTTTTTCAACACTAACACAAGTGCGAAAAGTGGTTTTTCAACACTATCACAAGTGCAAAAAGTGTTTTTTCCACACTAATACAAGTGCAAAAGTGGTTTACTGCACCAACACAAGTGCGAAAAGTGGTTTTTCAACACTAACACAAGTGCGAAAAGTGGTTTTTCAACACTAACACAAGTCCGAAAAGTAGTTTTTCCACACTAATACAAGTGCAAAAGTGGTTTCCTGCACCAACACAAGTGCGAAAAGTGGTTTTTCAACACTAACACAAGTGCGAAAAGTGGTTTTTCAACACTATCACAAGTGCAAAAAGTGTTTTTTCCACACTAATACAAGTGCAAAAGTGGTTTCCTGCACCAACACAAGTGCGAAAAGTGGTTTTTCAACACTAACACAAGTGCGAAAAGTGGTTTTTCAACACTATCACAAGTGCAAAAAGTGTTTTTTCCACACTAATACAAGTGCAAAAGTGGTTTCCTGCACCAATACAAGTGCGAAAAGTGGTTTTTCAACACTAACACAAGTGCGAAAAGTGGTTTTTCAACACTAACACAAGTGCGAAAAGTGGTTTTTCCACACTAATACAAGTGCAAAAGTGGTTTCCTGCACCAACACAAGTGTGAAAAGTGGTTTTTCAACAATAACACAAGTGCGAAAAGTGGTTTTTCAACACTATCACAAGTGCAAAAAGTGTTTTTTCCACACTAATACAAGTGCAAAAGTGGTTTCCTGCACCAACACGAGTGCGAAAAGTGGTTTTTCAACACTAACACAAGTGCGAAAAGTGGTTTTTCAACACTAACACAAGTGCGAAAAGTGGTTTTTCCACACTAATACAAGTGCAAAAGTGGTTTCCTGCACCAACACAAGTGCGAAAGTGGTTTTTCAACACTAACACAAGTGCGAAAAGTGGTTTTTCAACACTATCACAAGTGCAAAAAGTGTTTTTTCCACACTAATGCAAGTGCAAAAGTGGTTTACTGCACCAACACAAGTGCGAAAAGTGGTTTTTCAACACTAACACAAGTGCGAAAAGTGGTTTTTCAACACTAACACAAGTCCGAAAAGTAGTTTTCCACAATAAAACAAGTGCAAAAGTGGTTTCCTGCACCAACACAAGTGCGAAAAGTGGTTTTTCAACACTAACACAAGTGCGAAAAGTGGTTTTTCAACACTATCACAAGTGCAAAAAGTGTTTTTTCCACACTAATACAAGTGCAAAAGTGGTTTCCTGCACCAACACAAGCGCGAAAAGTGGTTTTTCAACACGAACACAAGTGCGAAAAGTGGTTTTTCAACACTAACACAAGTGCGAAAAGTGGTTTTTCCACACTAATACAAGTGCAAAAGTGGTTTCCTGCACCAACACAAGTGCGAAAAGTGGTTTTTCAACACTAACACAAGTGCGAAAAGTGGTTTTTCAACACTATCACAAGTGCAAAAAGTGTTTTTTCCACACTAATACAAGTGCAAAAGTGGTTTCCTGCACCAACACAAGTGCGAAAAGTGGTTTTTCAACACTAACAGAAGTGCGAAAAGTGTTTTTCAACACTATCACAAGTGCAAAAAGTGTTTTTTCCACACTAATACAAGTGCAAAAGTGGTTTCCTGCACCAACACAAGTGCGAAAAGTGGTTTTTCAACACTAACACAAGTGCGAAAAGTGGTTTTTCAACACTAACACAAGTGCGAAAAGTGGTTTTTCCACACTAATACAAGTGCAAAAGTGGTTTCCTGCACCAACACAAGTGCGAAAAGTGGTTTTTCAACACTAACACAAGTGCGAAAAGTGGTTTTTCAACACTATCACAAGTGCAAAAGTGTTTTTTCCACACTAATACAAGTGCAAAAGTGGTTTCCTGCACCAACACAAGTGCGAAAAGTGGTTTTTCAACACTAACACAAGTGCGAAAAGTGGTTTTTCAACACTAACGCAAGTGCGAAAAGTGGTTTTTCCACACTAATACAAGTGCAAAAGTGGTTTCCTGCACCAACACAAGTGCGAAAAGTGGTTTTTCAACACTAACACAAGTGCGAAAAGTGGTTTTTCAACACTAACACAAGTGCGAAAAGTGGTTTTTCCACACTAATACAAGTGCAAAAGTGGTTTCCTGCACCAACACAAGTGCGAAAAGTGGTTTTTCAACACTAACACAAGTGTGAAAAGTGGTTTTTCAACACTATCACAAGTGCAAAAAGTGTTTTTTCCACACTAATACAAGTGCAAAAGTGGTTTCCTGCACCAACACAAGTACGAAAAGTGGTTTTTCAACACTAACACAAGTGCGAAAAGTGGTTTTTTCAACACTAACACAAGTGCGAAAAGTGGTTTTTCAACACTATCACAAGTGCAAAAAGTGTTTTTTCCACACTAATACAAGTGCAAAAGTGGTTTCCTGCACCAACACAAGTGTGAAAAGTGGTTTTTCAACACTAACAGAAGTGCGAAAAGTGGTTTTTCAACACTATCACAAGTGCAAAAAGTGTTTTTTCCACACTAATACAAGTGCAAAAGTGGTTTCCTGCACCAACACAAGTGCGAAAAGTGGTTTTTCAACACTACCACAAGTGCGAAAAGTGGTTTTTCAACACTAACACAAGTGCGAAAAGTGGTTTTTCAACACTAACACAAGTGCGAAAAGTGGTTTTTCCACACTAATACAAGTGTAAAAGTGGTTTCCTGCACCAACACAAGTGCGAAAAGTGGTTTTTCAACACTAACACAAGTGCGAAAAGTGGTTTTTCAACACTAACACAAGTGCAAAAAGTGGTTTTTCCACACTAATACAAGTGCAAAAGTGGTTTCCTGCACCAACACAAGTGCGAAAAGTGGTTTTTCAACACTAACACAAGTGCGAAAAGTGGTTTTTCAACACTATCACAAGTGCAAAAAGTGTTTTTTCCACACTAATACAAGTGCAAAAGTGGTTTCCTGCACCAACACAAGTGCGAAAAGTGGTTTTTCAACACTAACACAAGTGCGAAAAGTGGTTTTTCAACACTAACACAAGTGCGAAAAGTGGTTTTTCAACACTTACACAAGTGCGAAAAGTGGTTTTTCAACACTAACACAAGTGCGAAAAGTGGTTTTTCAACACTAACACAAGTGCGAAAAGTGTTTTTTCCACACTAATACAAGTGCAAAAGTGGTTTCCTGCACTAACAGAAGTGCGAAAAGTGATTTTTCAACACTAACACAAGTGCGAAAAGTGGTTTTTCAACACTAACACAAGTGCGAAAAGTGGTTTTTCAACACTAACACAAGTGTGAAAAGTGGTTTTTCAACACTAACACAAGTGCGAAAAGTGGTTTTTCCACAATAATACAAGTGCAAAAGTGGTTTCCTGCACCAACACAAGTGCGAAAAGTGGTTTTTCAACACTAACACAAGTGCGAAAGGTGGTTTTTCAACACTATCAAAAGTGCAAAAAGTGTTTTTTCCACACTAATACATGTGCAAAAGTGGTTTCCTGCACTAACACAAGTGCGAAAAGTGGTTTTTCAACACTAACACAAGTGCGAAAAGTGGTTTTTCAACACTATCACAAGTGCGAAAAGTGTTTTTTCCACACTAATACAAGTGCAAAAGTGGTTTCCTGCACCAACACAAGTGCGAAAAGTGGTTTTTCAACACTAACACAAGTGCGAAAAGTGGTTTTTCAACACTATCACAAGTGCGAAAAGTGTTTTTTCCACACTAATACAAGTGCAAAAGTGGTTTCCTGCATCAACACAAGTGCGAAAAGTGGTTTTTCAACACTAACACAAGTGCGAAAAGTGGTTTTTCAACACTAACACAAGTGCGAAAAGTGTTTTTTCAACACTAACACAAGTGCGAAAAGTGGTTTTTCCACACTAATACAAGTGCAAAAGTGGTTTCCTGCACCAATACAAGTGCGAAAAGTGGTTTTTCAACACTAACAGAAGTGCGAAAAGTGGTTTTTCAACACTAACACAAGTGCAAAAAGTGTTTTTTCCACACTAATACAAGTGCAAAAGTGGTTTCCTGCACCAACACAAGTGTGAAAAGTGGTTTTTCAACACTAACACAAGTGCGAAAAGTGGTTTTTCAACACTATCACAAGTGCAAAAAGTGTTTTTTCACACTAATACAAGTGCAAAAGTGTTTCCTGCACCAACACAAGTGCGAAAAGTGGTTTTTCAACACTAACACAAGTGCGAAAAGTGGTTTTTCAACACTAACACAAGTGCTAAAAGTGGTTTTTCAACACTAACACAAGTGCGAAAAGTGGTTTTTCAACACTATCACAAGTGCAAAAAGTGTTTTTTCCACACTAATACAAGTGCAAAAGTGGTTTCCTGCACCAACACAAGTGCGAAAAGTGGTTTTTCAACACTAACACAAGTGCAAAAAGTGGTTTTTCAACACTAACACAAGTGCGAAAAGTGGTTTTCCACACTAATACAAGTGCAAAAGTGGTTTCCTGCACCAACACAAGTGCGAAAAGTGGTTTTTCAACACTAACACAAGAGTAGTGTAATAATGTTGCTTCTGGGACACCTCCGTTTAACATGGGAAATCCCTATCTAATGTCATTTACCCCCTTGTCTTTTTCAAAAATCATAAACACCTCTATTTCTCCCACCCTCATCTTTATGAACCTTTTGTCTGTAGTACCTATCCTTAATGTTGTTCATTAGACCACTCAAACACTACAAATATTTGTTTTCTCTTATAGACCTATCATCCTTCTTCTACATATCATCTGGCAGATTAATCTTTGACCCATTCACTTCCATATTGACCCTAAAGACAAAGACCTCTATTTCTCTCACCCTGTTCTTTACGAACCTTCTAACCTTTTGACATGTTATCCTTATTCATTAGACCACTTAAACACCTGTGATCCTTCTGACCTCATGGACCTTTTAACCTTTTACTCTTAATATCATCTGGTGAATATAACCCACTCAAACATCGATCCGACAAATATTTGTTTATGCGTGGGAAATAATTTAATTCTCCTACAACTCTCCTCACCGTCTCATCCAACTCACCGGTATTTAAATTAATTCTCTTATTTGTTTTGTGAACTTTTTTACCAGTTGCCTTTTCAATTATACTTATTTGATATTTTTTACATTCATTTTGTTTTCCATTTATATACCACTCGAACCTTTTCTAATTAATAGCTCACTGTTGAGAAATGACGTTGTTTCACTTGGATAACTTCCAAGGAATTCTCTTTGTCTTGTTTCCTGTTTTTCACAAACACACGCCCTCAGTTTCCAAAAGCTGACAAGCACTTCAGTTCCCCGAAATACATTTTGTTCATTATAAAAAGAGAGGTCTCCGAATGGGACATTTAAACATTGTGAACGAAGATGAGCTTGTCTTATTCCAGTCTTTCCTCTGATGAAGAATACTCGCCAGGACATTGGTAAGTTCATTTGGTATTAAACACTGTTAATGAGAGCTTTGTATGTGATTAATTATACAACTAATAATTTATTTTTCCTATTCATTGCAGCAATTCAAATATTGTAAATATCCTGGCAGAATTTCAAGTTGTTTCTCAAGAGTTCCACAACGAACTGAATACGGGTTTGAATAACCTACCTCCGAGATGGTGGGCTCAGAATGAATTCAATGTTTCACCGTTCTTAGAAAATTCACGTGAAAGGTATGATAGAAAATAAAAAACGAGAGGTGTGTGCATGTGTGTGTGCATGTGTGTGTGTGTATGTGTATGTGTGTGCATGTGTGTCTGTGATTAAAATAGAGAGATCGAATTGTGAGGAACAGAAATGAAAAAATGAGATTGTGTGTGTATTTTCCTGCACTTTTCATTTTCTGCACAAGTGTGTGTGTGTATGTGTGTGTGTGTGTATGTGTGTGTGTATGTGTGTGTGTATGTGTGTGTGTGTGTGTGATGTTTTGTCAAGCTTACTTCAGCATAGTAATTTCTCCTTATTTTGTTTGCAGCCTCGAAGACCAAAGCTTGGAGTGGGACGATTTTGGACTCCATAGGAATGGTTATTTCCTACCAACCTGTGAACCTCTACATTTTCAACTCAACGATCTTGACGCTAAGCTGGATTTTTTCGAGGTAAGCATGTGTGTACGTGTGTGTGGTTCACCGTTTATAATAGGTACACCATATCCCTGCGCATCGTAAGAGGTGATTCAGGGTTGGTGTCAGGAAGGGCATCCGACCCTATATTAATAATAATAATAATAATACATTTATTTTGTATAGCGCTTTTCAAGACGCTTTGACATGGAACATAAATATGAAATAAATATCTCTCCCCTCTTGTCTTTAATAGAAAGAGATTCAAAACCTGAAGACATCTGCTGAACCAACCTTTGACTTGTGCTGGGAAGAAATTGATGACTTATGCTGGGGAGAAGTTGAATGTATACCTCAAGAAAAATGTTTTAATAATATAAAGATTTTAATGTTTTCAATATTTATATATATTTGTTTTGTTTACAATTATTTAATTATTAATTACAAAAAGAGAATAAAGGAGGGAACGGGGAGGTGCACCCCTGCCAAAGACCCTTCACCCCCCTCATCCCACCCCTCCCCTCCCCTTGTGTGTGTGGGGAAGGTGGGGGTGGGATGAGGGGGGTGAAGGGTCAAGGGTGGGGGTGCACGGAGGGTGGGGGATGATGGGTGTGGTCTGTGTGGGCGGGGTCTGTGTGGGCGGGGTCTGTGTGGGCGGGGTCTGTGTGGGCGTGGTCTGTGTGGGTGTGGCTTATGATTTTAATTTATTTAAATTTTTTTTTATTACCACTAATTAAATTAGCTAATCTGGGTGGGGTGAATAGAAATGTTGTTTAATGAATTATTAGCTTTGTTTTTTGTAATTCTTGCGAGTAAAATGAACCCAAGATTTCTTCTCGATTTATATCATTTAATTTGTAGGTCCAAGGGACTGTATCCATTACATCAACGATTATAAATAATTCATTAGTCCATTTTTGTGTATAACCTTTCTCAAAATGGCTTTTCCATTTGTATATCCTTACAATATCACCAACTTTGAACTTGGGCTTTCTCAAATTAATCTCCTTTTCATATTCTAATTTTGTAAATGTTTCTGATGGTTTTGATTTTGTTGATGAATGAACTGTATTGTTGTAATCATCTACAATATCCTGAATTAAATACACCCATTTTTGAGAACCGAGTTGTGTGAATTTTTTATATAATTTCTCTTTCAAAGTACGATTAAAACGCTCAATAACAACTGCCTTTCCTTCATTAAAGGTGCTGTATAATTTAATACCCTTCCCCTTAAGAAATTTCATGAATATTTTGTTATAGAACTCTGTTCCCTCATCAGTCCATAACTTCTTTGGTTTCCTTTTATCCCGATCAAATATTAGCTTAAAGGCTAACATTAAAGTATCACCCCTTTTATTTTTTAAAGGGACAACCCAGGCAAATCTACTCCTCAAATCAATAACGGTTAAAGCATACCTGTATCCCCTGTCATTATTCAATTCAATTAAATCAGCGGACCATATGTGGTCAGTGTATTTAGAATAAACCTTCCTTCTTTTAAACTTTGTGATTATAGGTTTGTGTAATTCTTCAGCCAAAAGCTCCTCAGTCTTGATGGCATCATTAGAGCCTAATAGTTTTTTGAGGAATAACCAAGACCAAGTTTCAATTTAGCATTTATCAAATTTCTCACAATAAACCTATCAACTTTCTCTCTCAACGTTGGATTTTGTATCAAAGACAAATTATACAACATTTCGCTGTCGGCTTTATGTTTTTCAGTCAACGTAGTGGTTTTCCCATAAGCAATATCATGCTTCATACACACTTCGTCAACCCTATTTGTAGGTTTAGACCAAGGTTTAGGATTGTCAGCCTCATCTAATCTTTTATCCAAGTTTGTTCCTGGACCACAGAAAGAATACCCTGGAAGGTGTAATTCCCCTGGAATTCCAGTTGTTGTAAATTTACTTCCTGACAGAAACTTTTGTATGTCTCCTCCTCTTTTAGGAGAGATGAATTGGCACTTTTTAGAGCCACATACTTGACATATTCCTTTTTGATAAACTCTATTATTTTTAGCTTTAACATAAGAGATATTTTTAGATTTAGTTTTCTTTTTACATTTGAGACAATAACTCATATTTATTTATCAGAAAAATTCCGACAGAGTATCAAAACCTTTTTGGTTTTCAACATATACATTTCAATCTTTATTTTTAAAACATAAAGAATCCTAAGGAATGCCTTCACTCTCTCCTCCATTTATTTACAAATAAAAACTAACTAAAGTCAATGACACCAACATCATCAATCACATAATCTTTTCCTTCTTCTTCTTCTTCTTCTTCACCACTTTCTCGTTTAAATCTCTGAAATTGAAGACATTGACGTTCTTATTTTTGAAACCATTATCTTCATAAGAGTTGTTAATTCTTTAATTTCCTCTTCGGTGCATTGAGATTGATTTATTTGCTTTAATACACTCAATCTTTTATGAATCTCAGTGATTTCCATCTTTTTATATTTTTCCTCCCTCTCTCTTTGCTCCCTCTCCTCCTCCTCCATTTTCTCCCTCTCCCTTTCCTCCTTCTCCTTTTTCTCTCTTTCCTCCTTCTCCCTTTTCTCCCTTTCCTCCTTCTCCTTTTTCTCCCTCTCCTCCTTCTCCTCCTTTTTCTCCCTCTCCTCCTTCTCCTCCCTCTCCCTTTCCTCCTTCTCCTTTTTCTCTCTTTCCTCCTTCTCTTCTTCAACTCCTTCCTCATCCCTTGCTACCCTTGAGTTTGAACCCCAAAGAATATTATACATATACTCATCTGGATTTTGAGATATTCTTGTATCTATAATTATTTTTCTCATAATAGGATACCAATAAGATTTGTTGACGATTTCTAAAAGAGTTTTATATTTCATAACTTTGAGAAGTTCATTTTTATTTAATATTTTAAACAAGTCTCTATTTGTGGGTTTAACAATATCAGTATAAGGCCAGTTTTTTATGACAAAATTCCCATGTATATGCTCCAAATCATAAGGTATGTAATACCGAGCACCCTTTTCTTGTAGGTATCCTTGAATACAAAAATTATAATTCTCTTGTAGTCTTCTTCCTGCCATTTATGTATCAGAAATATATGTGAGATTAATATTATGACAGGTAATACCACCCCATCTTCCCACTACCAAATCGGTTTGTATTCCTTGGCTTTCTATCCTTATCTCATTACCTTCCTTCTTTGTCATGCGAACCATCGCTATACTATCATATATTTTTATTTTCTTAAAATCACGTATTTGTTGTTTACTAATTGTACTTCCACATAAATCCTTATCTTCACCAAGTGGATAATATTCTTCTTTACGAGACTGATTTAAATCATGTAGGTCTTCTATGTTTATTGAAAAAGACCAATTATACCCTAAATCAGGCATATCATACCCCCATTTATTAATTCGCATATTAACTAAATGTCCTTCTTTATAAAATTCAATTGTAAGCAGGTAGTTAAATTCAATGAGGAAAGGTGTATGGTCAGTATAACCAGGTGTTGTGGTTGTAAATTTTACTTCTTTCACAAAACGTGCTGTTTTCTTTAAAAATATATATTGTGATAAATCACTTAATCTAATTAAGTCATTCGCATCTGTAGGGTTTGGATAATTGATTAATTTATAAGTATTCTTCATATTAATATTTTTACTTACACTATATTTTTGTCGTTCAGCCTGTGCCTTTGTATAATAATTTGATAAATCAATATCCTGAGAGGATTTTCCAAAGATAGAACCATCTTTTCCAACATAAGTCATTTATATTAGATTAAAAATGATATCATAAAACTTTTCATTATTGTTGAGTTGAAATAATACATATAAACATAATTGACCACAACATTTAGAATTAATTTCTTGAACTTGAAATGTTTGATAAACACCATTCTGTAAGAATTGTATTACTTCAACAGGTGGTGGCATACCATAACTATCAAAATAATATTTATCCTGACTATTATGAATACAAACCCAATGAGAACCATTCTGTGTGTCTAAATTCATAATAATATTCTTTGTATTCTTATTTATATGTATTAATTCATCTCTCATACAGATTACCACATTATCAATTTTTAGTGTTTTACAATACTTGGCTAGTTCTATATTTGACGTTGTATTCTTTCCAAATTGTTTAAACCATTTATCCATTTATTTATGAGAAAGATACAATCCATTACCCCGTTTAGTTAGTTTAACACCCGCTTGAGCGATAGAGGAAAGCATATCACCAACCAACAATCTAGCTTTATCAGGTAGACTTTCAAGTTTTTGAGCAAAATCTACAATTACACCACTTCCACTAATTTGTTTCTCCAACTCCTTGTTATGTCTTTCCAATTCTTTTTGAGCTTTTAGTTGTGCCTTCCTTTCGTTAGCAGTTTTTACCGCTGCTGAAATACCACCAGTCAATGCTCCCGCCGCACTTAAACCAGCAAATAAAGGAATTAGAAACGGGAGAAATCCTCCTCTTGACTCGTCTATTGAATATTTCTTTAACATAGGTTTCGTCATTTTAATTTTAAGTGATCCAACATCATTTAGTGTTTTTACTTGTGTGTGTGTGAGTAAAACATCAATTCTTACAGCTCCTTTTCTTTGAATTGTATTAACATTAATAATACAAGGCTTTTGATTTTGAATACAAGATGTTAATTTATTAAGATTGATTTGATTAACATATACCCCAACCATTTATTTATGAGAAAAAACCTATGTGATATTAATCATAACACCATTATCTGTATTAATCTGTAATTCTGTTTCCTCCAAAAGCAAACAATAAGCATCAACTTCTTCATTCTCCCCTCTTTCAATGTATAGAGAAGTATCCACTCGATTAGACTTTATAGTTTCCTTTTGAGAACTCAGGTCAATTGCGTAGATTGTATATAAACCTTTAAATGCAACCATATCCAAAATAGGATCATTATTACCATTACTTTCACACACCTTTTGGTAGGACTTGTAGGCTTCCGCATAATCATTTTTTTCCCAATCAATTTCCAATCTATCTCGCGGATAAAATGTTCCATCAAGAGAAACCCGAAGTTGTTTCACCTTAGCATTATCACTCAGCGCATTATTCTTATTAGTACCGTCCTCTCCATCTGGTTTTTTAAAAATGAGCCAGAGGTATCGTGGCTTTCCTTGAAGAACACCCAAATTCCAAGTGTAGGTAGTGTGTTCCAGTTTAACGTGTTGACATCTTCTTTTAAGGTATGATACATTTAGCGGTTTCTTTGAGTTAAGTCTTCTATTTAACATCTCTTCCGTTTTAAGATTAGGAGTATATTCACTGATATACCAACACAAATCATTAATAACAAATTTATTGTTGTCTCCAAAAGCATTTTCATCCCCAAAAAGCAACCTATTTACATTATCATTCCTTTGTAGTTGAAATCTAATTTTAAGACCATACAAAACTTTATCATAATCGCAAAATCCAAATATACCTTTAAGAGGTACTGCTACGGTAAAACTATTCACTGCTTTTGTTTCATCATTATACATTGACTTCCTTTGACTATAACCAGGGTCTGCGTTTGTACCCGTTGACATATCAGGAATAAAACCTTCAACAGCTCCCTTACCCATTCTATCACTAAACGAATATAGTGTAAATTTCATCATTTCAGATGTAGCAGAGACATAATCAACCGCTTCAACCTCTTGTGTTCCAATATACAGGCGGACACTGTCAAACATTTTCCAGAAGAAATCATTTACGAGTGTAGCATTAGTATTATTCGCAGCCTTAGTGAATTTAAATTTACACAGCAAGAAACTATCAGCTATATTCAAGTAAGTTTGTTGATTATTTATTTCAAAACTTTTTGTTCCGTTTGAATTCCAGTCTGTTCCTGTTATAGCATTTACCTTAAAATAGTCTTCCTTTTTAGTGGAGTTTGAAATGATAATCGTATCATCCAAATCATAGATACTATCAATCGCTTCCATACTTGTATTTATATAGCATTAAAATTGTTGAAACCCTGACCCAAGTATTTTAATGATTTTTTGTCGTTCTTGTGAAGATAGTTGAGTTTTACCTTTTTTTATTTCTTTGATTGCTTGTAATTTATGAGACTCCTTTTGAGCATCTTTTATACTCTTTATAGCACCCGCAACGGAGCCCACGGCAGAAGCAGTTGAACCAATTAGGTCTTTATGTTTAAGGATGGTTGAACCAATACCCATTAGAGTATCAATTATCCCATCTCCTTTATTTCGAAATTGATGACCTACACCTCGTTGTCTCTTAGGTTTATAGTATCCTCTACCCACATACCTTGTATAGTCTGGTGAAAGGAACATGCCCTCCCCTGTAATTATTTTATATTTTCCCAACTCGTGTTTTCTCACAATAACCATTATTTATTTATTGAAAAACTTCACGTAGGTGAATTCTGATGGATATAATTTCATCATTAAAGGATATCATACGATTATCTTGGTCGGTTATCCTAAAATTTACTCTGTATATGGTTTTTCCTGACACAGGTAAATAGACAAGATTTTTTGGTTCCATATTAAATTTATAACCAATCGGGGTTGAGTATGCACTGAATGAAAATATTGTATTTGTTCTTATTCCATCGTTATAAGCACCATCAATCAAATCACAATGAATTAATACTGAATTTATACCGGAGGATATTTGGATAACATTATCACTGTAAAACGTCCCGTTATTTTCAATCTTTTTTGAAGAGAAACCCAATAGCTCTCTAAACGAATTTTCAATCGTGAAATCAACTTTATAATTATTTTTAAGTTTAATAGTTGATTTTGAAGTGTGTTTTTGAATATCTATTACAATATTTTTTGGTTCATCACCTTTTTCTTTCATAAGGCGAGAGACTTCTGAAGATATTTGAGAAATCTCGTAAGCTCCAGGTGAAACAGTTATAGTTTTGTAGGCAGTGCCTGGATTATAACTAAACTTGTTGTTTTTCTCTGTGATATTAAAAAGGGTATTGTAAGTTTCCATTGACAACAAAGATGCCTCATATGAGGTAAGGGGGTCAAGTTGTAGTGGGTAAGGGAATGAAGCTGTGTAATCGCTCGTTGTGAAATTAAAACTAAGAATTGTGCTTCTCATCTTATTTAATATCTAATAAAATATCTTTGTATTGACATTTATTAATTATTTTCATATTCATCAACTGATCTAAAATGGCTGAGGATTCATTAAAACAATTGTTGTTTCCAGCCTTCTTACTACCTAACAACAATAATAGCCTATTAACTAATTGTGATGGGTCATTTGGAAGAAAACTAACACCTGAACCAAGTTTACTTAAAGCATCAATAATATGTTTCTCCTTCTCATTCTTCTTACTTTTACCAGCAACAGAAACTCCATAATCAAGTGCATTTAACAACTCAATATATACCCTATCTTCCTCTCTTTCCATATCAAGTGGTTCCTCAAAATATTTTGAACCGCTGAATCCGGGGTTTGTTAGAAGAAACATTAATCTTGGAGTTAATTTAACATTTGGTTGAGTAGAACTCAAGAACATCAATTCATCATTAAATATCAATACCTTTTCTTCCACAAGATGAAACACTGCTGGTTCTTCTGTTGGAATGAGACCTGCTCTGGTTTTTGAACCCGCCGAATATTCATTGTTTTGAAGAGCTTCCACAACATAATTAGGGGGTTGATTTACCTGCTCAAGTTTCCGAAATAATCCCTCGTCATCATATTCTAATTCACCAAGTTCTTGTTTTGTTATCTGACTAAAATCTTTGAGCATTTGAAGTTTTTTCGGAGTAAATTCTACCGTGGGAACTGTAGGTGAGTGTTGAGTTTTCAAAAGTGGTTTAAAGAATTTCTCTTGTTTTCTTTCAAAGGCTTCTTCACCAGTTAGTTTCTGTCTCCGTTTCTTCTTTATCTCTTCCTGTTGTTTAACAACTTTTGAAACTAATTGTTGATGTTCCTTAAACTTTCTTTCTCTTTCTTCGGTATTCATTTTCTGTATTTATTTATTGAAAAATATCATTTAGTATCTCATCTTGTTTCACAACAATATATTTATATTTTCCAATCGTGTGTTTCATATAATTTTCAAATTCTTTTTTACTACATAACGTAGAGCAATTATCTCTCCAAAAATTATTTACATCTATTGAATTTAACTTAAATAAAATAAAAGTATTGGCATTGTTTCTTATTGAGCGTCGAGGGAGTTGAAAATATGATTGACTAAGATATATACAATTACAAGAAGAATGTCTCCCTCTTGTATAGTAGCTATCCATTACTGTTTGGTTTCTCTCATTAACACAATCATCAAAGATGACGAGGTTCTTTTTTGATTTATCTAAATCTTGAGGTGAAGGTATATCATCCGTATTATCACTGAGAATACAAGTTATGGGTTTCGATTTTGATTTCTGTGTATCACAAAATAATTGTATTATATCTTCAATATTATAATCATTCAGTTTGTTTTGAAGTTTAAATAAACCGATAATGTCTTCCTTTTTAAGACCCGCATTAAAACCCTGTGAGAGTAGTTGATACTCGGGTTGAAAACTTGACTTTGTAAAAATTATTAAATTATCATAATCTAAAAAATTAGAACCAAGGAGCATCTTTAAAAGTAAACAGGTTTTTCCACATCCGCTTGAACCAACTATTAGACATCTCAATGAATTTGGAATGTTTTTATGGTTATTAAATTTTATCTTATTTTCCCAAACGGGTAAAAAATCATTCATTTATATATTTGGAAAACAAGTTATCCAACTTTTTTTGAGCTATTTGAGAAACTCTATATTTTATCCTGAGTTCGGGTTTAATTTCAAAATAATCCATTATTTTATTTATATAGTATCTTGTATTAACATTTCCATTAAAATTATTTTGAATAATAAATATCATTAAACCCTTATACATTTCCTCAATACAATTAGTCTCTTCCCTTGAAAGAAATGGTGTATTATCATCACAATACTTAACATTCATCTCTCTTATTAATCTTGTAAAGTAATTCATTTTTGGTTCTAATTTAAAAGAGTTATATATTTTTTTATATTTCTTATTATCATTAATTAAAATTAAATCACAGAAAATACATTGTTTATATGAATCCTCATCATTAAGCCCCACTCTATCACAAGCCGGACAATTCTCTAATTTATCATATGGAGAGTCTGGAAATTCTAAATATCCTTCAGAACTTATCATATTTATGTGGTAAATTTTTACTTAAACTAAACGCAAGTTTATTCATTAATAAATACAATGTTTCAAAGCACAAAAGACAAATTTCAATCAATCTCTACTTCGGTGGAAGATATAGAAAAATATGTCAAAGATGTTAAATTGAACAAAGATAAATATGGAAATTTTTGGGTAAAACCAGTTATGGAAAATAACATGAGCCCCTCTATTTCATTTAAAGGAAGAGCTCTAACTATACCTGGAAAGACATCCATTAAAGTAAATCTAACAAAAGTTTCTCCTCTACTCCTGGCAATTTATTCAAAGCTTGAAAAAGTGATTGACCACGATACTTTGAAAAAGAATGATAAGACCATTAATAATTCTAGAGGAGACATTTGTATTTTCTTTAATAATCCAAAGGGTGTAGATCTAAGTAAAATGAATGATGTTAATATTTCTGGTGAAATGTCATTTCGTTCTATGATAGTTAGAGATTATTTAAAGATAACTTTTGATATAAAAATTGTAGAGATTGAATCTGTTAATGAAAGAAAGTATATAGATATTGATGGGAATATTTTTCTTGCTAATTAAATATGAGTCAATACAGCAGTGAAGATTTTACTATTTCATTGAACTCAGACGATAGTGATGATAGTATTTCATTGAACTTGGACGATGGTGATGATAGTATTTCATTGAACACAGATGATAGTTATGATACTAATAGTTTGTGCTCAAATGATAGTTATGAGAGTAGCTTTATTGATGACTCTGAGTATGATTCTGAGTATTCATGTGATAGTTATGACTTAGATGATTCTGAGTGAAAAAGTGTTTTAGTTTAAGCACAGCGATATATATAAAACGGAGCTGTAAAGCTCAAAAGTGTTTTATTTTAAGCACAGTGATATATATAAAACACCACGTTTTCTCACGCTATAAATATGGTTTATTGTGATACTTGCGAGAAGGAAGTAAAATATTATAAACAACATATTCTCACCGCAAAACATACATACAACATTTTAAACAAACTTTCCCCTCTTCCACCTGAAACAAAACACTGTTCTACATGTAATAAAAATATCCTCAAGAAAGGCTTCAAAATACATCTTAAAACAAATCTACATTTATCAAATTTTATCACAACTAAAAACTCTGATGGAGCATTCAAAGGACATATTAAAATAAGAGTCTTTAACTTCAAACCTCCTGAACCAGAGTCTATAGTTGATGCTGTAGAAATAGTTAAACCTGCTGTTCAAACGTTGATTGAAAAAACACTAAAGGAAATGAAACCACTTAAATTTTATATGGGAGTAAAATTAGAAATGACAAAGGATGAAGGAGTTATAGATGCACCA
The DNA here is from genome assembly GCF_964187855.1 of Myxine glutinosa. NCBI lineage: Eukaryota > Metazoa > Chordata > Myxini > Myxiniformes > Myxinidae > Myxine > Myxine glutinosa. The sequence continues at coordinate 65,007 of NW_027617922.1, read as the reverse complement.
TACATGAGAACTGAGCCACACTTTATATCTTCATATCAAGATTTTAAAACATCAGGAGTCTATGATGAACTTATTAAACAAGAGCAAGATGTGGATAATTCAATCGTAGGAAGTGGATTCAATATAGGAAAAATTATTTACATAGACATTCATATTCTTAAATCAGATCCTCTAAAAGCTTCTTCTTACATTGATTTACCCAGTGTTATCAAAAATAGAAAAGCAGTTATCAATATCAAAAATAAAGACAATAAATGTTTTCTCTGGTCTATTTTAGCACACTTACATCCTCCACATTTTCATGATGAAAGAGTATCTCATTATAAAAAATATGAGAATACATTAAATACGAAAGATCTAAAGTTTCCGATGACTTTAAATGATATTCCTAAATTTGAAAAGATGAATAATTTATCAGTTAATGTTTATGGTCTAACAGAAACAAACAACATTCAGGTTTTAAAGCTTTCTGACAATTGTAAACAAACTCATATTAATCTTCTATATTTTAATTCAGACGAAAATTCACATTATACATACATCAAAGATATTGCTAAATTAATAAAACCACAAGTCTGTAAGAGAACAAATAAAATATATATTTGTTTGCGTTGTCTTAACTTCTTCAATTCACAAGAAAGATTAGATAAACATTCAAATTATTGTGGCGAACATAAATCAACGGTAATCAATATGCCTAAAGAAGGCTCAAAGATCACATTCAAAGATGAAAATAAAAAGATCAAACATCCATTTGTTATATATGCTGATTTTGAAAGTATTTTAGAAAAAATTGATACTGCTTCTCAAGATCCAAAAGAATCATACACAAATAAATATCAAAAACATACTCCTTGTGGTTTTTGTTATTATATCAAATCATCCGTTGGTGATAAATATAACAAGTTAGAGATGTATAGAGGCTCAAATACCCCAGAGGAGTTTGTGAAACGACTAGAAAAAGACTGTGTTCGATTAACCAAGATAATGAGAGAAACCAATAAACCAATGTCCTTAACAAGTAAAGAAAAAAGGGAATTTATAAAAAACAATGTCTGTCATATTTGTGAGGAGAAAATTGGTAAAGGTCTAAAGGTTAGAGACCATTGTCATCTCACTGGTAAATATAGAGGTCCGGCTCATCAAAGTTGTAATATTAATTATCAACTCCCCTCTTTCATTCCTGTCTTTCTTCATAACAACGCTCATTATGATACACATCTATTTATCAAGGAACTCTCAAAGACTTCTGGAAGTATCTCAGCAATTCCAAACACGGATCAGAAATACATTTCATTCACAAAAACAATTCACACATCTCCTATTACTCATATCAGATTTCTTGATACATTTAAATTCATGGCAAGTCCATTGGTTAACTTGGTTCAAAATCTAAAAGAGTTTCCATGTCTTTCAGAGTATTTTTTAGATAAAGATTTTCTAACACAAAAGGGAATTTACCCCTATGACTATATGGACTCATTTGAGAGATTCAATGAAACACAACTTCCTTCAAAAGAAAATTTCTATAACAAATTAAATAATAGTCATATATCTGATAAAGATTATGTACACGCACAAAATGTTTGGGAAAAATATAACATCAAGAATCTTGGCGAGTATCACGATTTGTATCTCAAAACTGATGTGCTTTTATTGGCCGATGTATTTGAAGCCTTTAGATCTGTTTGTCGCACTGGATATGGATTGGATCCTGCTCACTACTACACAGCACCTGGATTGGCCTGGAGTGCGATGTTGAAAATGACAAAACAAGATTTGGATTTGATAACCGATGTTGATATGCTTTTGATGATTGAAAAGGCAAAAAGAGGTGGAATTTCACAAGTCTGCTCGAGTAGATACGCAAAAGCAAATAACAAATATCTTCCAAATTATGATCCAACGAAAGAGAGTTCTTACTTGATGTACTATGACGCGAACAACCTGTATGGCTGGGCAATGTCTCAGGCTCTTCCTTATGGAAAACTTAGATGGGTAAAGGAAAAAGACTACAAAAACGTTTTACAAGATGTATGTATCTCTACACAAAAAGAATTGGATGAAGAAAAAGTTGGTTATTATTTTGAAATTGATTTAAAATATCCAGAGGAACTCCATAACCTACACAAAGATCTCCCATTTGCTTGTGAGAAAGCAAGTCCAAAGAAAGAATGGTTGAGTGATTATCAACGATCGTTTGATATAGGTGAATCAACAGAAAAATTACTTACTACATTATATAACAAGAAAAATTATGTTCTACACCAAAGAAATTTGCGACAATATTTATCAAAAGGTCTAAGAGTAGAGAAGATCCATAGGGTTCTAAAGTTCAATCAAAGTCATTGGTTAAAGGGGTACATTGATTTTAATACACAAAGAAGAACAGAGTCAAAAACAGATTTTGAGAAAGACTTTTATAAATTGATGAATAATGCGGTCTTTGGTAAGACTATGGAGAATGTGAGGAAAAGACAAAATATCAGACTATCAACATCTTGGGAACAAGCATCAAAATTAATTAATAGACCGAGTTTTACTCGAGCTGAGGTCTTTACTGAGAACTTTTGTGCGATCCATTTGATTAAAGAGAGTATTGAAATGAACAAACCTATTTATATTGGAACAACAATTCTTGATTTATCAAAGTCATTAATGTATGATTACTTTTATAATAACTTGAGGAAGAAATATCAAAATGATGTTAATCTACTTTATATGGATACAGATAGTTTTATTTTGAAAATTAATACCAACGATGTTTATTCAGACATGAAAAGAGACATTAATATCTATGACACGAGTAATTACAGTCCAGAGAGTGAGTTGTTCTCTTCTAAAAATAAAAAGGTGATTGGAAAGTTCAAGGATGAATTAGGAGGAAATGTTATGAGTGAATTTGTGGGATTGAGGTCAAAGGCTTATGCTTATAAATACATTGTGAATAACGTTGAAAAGACTGATAAGAAGTTAAAAGGTGTAAAGAAAAATGTTATTAAAGAAACAATAAACTTTAAGGATTATTATAACTGTTTAACAACAAAGAAAGAAGAGTTTAGAAAGATTAATGGAATAAGAAGTTATAAACATCAATTATATTCAGAAGAGATAAATAAGAAAGCATTGGGGGCTTTTGATGATAAGAGGTTTATTTTAGAAAATGGAATTGATAGTCTCCCTTATGGTTATATAAGTATATAAGTGATAAGATATATATATAAGTGATAAGATATATATAAGTGATAAGATATATATAAGTGATAAGTTAAAAAGGGGGGGGGGGTTGGGGATTTTAACGGGCTACCGCCGCCTTTTTTACTATTATATAAATGATAGAACCAAGTATCAACCAGACTAAAGAGTGGAGGTGTAATCAACCTTGGTATATAAATGGAAAACATAATGAATGTGAAAAATATCAAATAGGTATAATTGAAAAGGCAACTGGTAAAAAAGTTCACAAAACAAATAAGAGAATTAATTTAAATACCGGTGAATTGGGTAAAAAAGATGGAAATATTTTTGAGTGGACGGAAAACTTTGATGGTTGTCAGGAAAATATATACTTTAATTTAAAAATGGTATGTGGCACTGGAGGCGCTCAAGCAAGAACATTGAGGGAGGTTTACCATTTTATCTTAGCTCAGTTAAAATATCTTAATAAAGAACCAAACTCAAACATATTTTTTGTTAATATATTAGATGGTGAAGAGAGTTGTAGGAGAATTAAATTATTTCCCACGCATAAACAAATATTTGTAGGGTCGTTGTTTGAGTGGGTTATATTCACCAGATGATATTAAGAGTAAAAGGTTAAAAGGTCCATGAGGTCAGAAGGATCACAGGTGTTTAAGTGGTCTAATGAATAAGGATAACATGTCAAAAGGTTAGAAGGTTCGTAAAGAACAGGGTGAGAGAAATAGAGGTCTTTAGGGTCAATATGGAAGTGAATGGGTCAAAGATTAATCTGCCAGATGATATGTAGAAGAAGGATGATAGGTCTATAAGAGAAAACAAATATTTGTAGTGTTTGAGTGGTCTAATGAACAACATTAAGGATAGGTACTACAGACAAAAGGTTCATAAAGATGAGGGTGGGAGAAATAGAGGTGTTTATGATTTTTGAAAAAGACAAGGGGGTAAATGACATTAGATAGGGATTTCCCATGTTAAACGGAGGTGTCCCAGAAGCAACATTATTACACTACTCACAAGTGCCAAAAGTGGTTTTTCAACACTATCACAAGTGCAAAAAGTGTTTTTTCCACACTAATTCAAGTGCAAAAGTGGTTTCCTGCACCAACACAAGTGCGAAATGTGGTTTTTCAACACTAACACAAGTGCGAAAAGTGGTTTTTCAACACTAACACAAGTGCGAAAAGTGTTTTTTCCACACTAATACAAGTGCAAAAGTGGTTTCCTGCACCAACACAAGTGCGAAAAGTGGTTTTTCAACACTACCACAAGTGCGAAAAGTGGTTTTTCAACACTAACACAAGTGCGAAAAGTGGTTTTTCAACACTAACACAAGTGCGAAAAGTGGTTTTTCCACACTAATACAAGTGTAAAAGTGGTTTCCTGCACCAACACAAGTGCGAAAAGTGGTTTTTCAACACTAACACAAGTGCGAAAAGTGGTTTTTCAACACTAACACAAGTGCAAAAAGTGGTTTTTCCACACTAATACAAGTGCAAAAGTGGTTTCCTGCACCAACACAAGTGCGAAAAGTGGTTTTTCAACACTAACACAAGTGCGAAAAGTGGTTTTTCAACACTATCACAAGTGCAAAAAGTGTTTTTTCCACACTAATACAAGTGCAAAAGTGGTTTCCTGCACCAACACAAGTGCGAAAAGTGGTTTTTCAACACTAACACAAGTGCGAAAAGTGGTTTTTCAACACTAACACAAGTGCGAAAAGTGGTTTTTCAACACTTACACAAGTGCGAAAAGTGGTTTTTCAACACTAACACAAGTGCGAAAAGTGGTTTTTCAACACTAACACAAGTGCGAAAAGTGTTTTTTCCACACTAATACAAGTGCAAAAGTGGTTTCCTGCACTAACAGAAGTGCGAAAAGTGATTTTTCAACACTAACACAAGTGCGAAAAATGGTTTTTCAACACTAACACAAGTGCGAAAAGTGGTTTTTCAACACTAACACAAGTGTGAAAAGTGGTTTTTCAACACTAACACAAGTGCGAAAAGTGGTTTTTCCACAATAATACAAGTGCAAAAGTGGTTTCCTGCACCAACACAAGTGCGAAAAGTGGTTTTTCAACACTAACACAAGTGCGAAAAGTGGTTTTTCAACACTATCAAAAGTGCAAAAAGTGTTTTTTCCACACTAATACATGTGCAAAAGTGGTTTCCTGCACTAACACAAGTGCGAAAAGTGGTTTTTCAACACTAACACAAGTGCGAAAAGTGGTTTTTCAACACTATCACAAGTGCGAAAAGTGTTTTTTCCACACTAATACAAGTGCAAAAGTGGTTTCCTGCACCAACACAAGTGCGAAAAGTGGTTTTTCAACACTAACACAAGTGCGAAAAGTGGTTTTTCAACACTAACATAAGTGCGAAAAGTGTTTTTTCCACACTAATACAAGTGCAAAAGTGGTTTCCTGCATCAACACAAGTGCGAAAAGTGGTTTTTCAACACTAACACAAGTGCGAAAAGTGGTTTTTCAACACTAACACAAGTGCGAAAAGTGTTTTTTCAACACTAACACAAGTGCGAAAAGTGGTTTTTCCACACTAATACAAGTGCAAAAGTGGTTTCCTGCACCAATACAAGTGCGAAAAGTGGTTTTTCAACACTAACAGAAGTGCGAAAAGTGGTTTTTCAACACTAACACAAGTGCAAAAAGTGTTTTTTCCACACTAATACAAGTGCAAAAGTGGTTTCCTGCACCAACACAAGTGTGAAAAGTGGTTTTTCAACACTAACACAAGTGCGAAAAGTGGTTTTTCAACACTATCACAAGTGCAAAAAGTGTTTTTTCCACACTAATACAAGTGCAAAAGTGGTTTCCTGCACCAACACAAGTGCGAAAAGTGGTTTTTCAACACTAACACAAGTGCGAAAAGTGGTTTTTCAACACTAACACAAGTGCTAAAAGTGGTTTTTCAACACTAACACAAGTGCGAAAAGTGGTTTTTCAACACTATCACAAGTGCAAAAAGTGTTTTTTCCACACTAATACAAGTGCAAAAGTGGTTTCCTGCACCAACACAAGTGCGAAAAGTGGTTTTTCAACACTAACACAAGTGCGAAAAGTGGTTTTTCAACACTAACACAAGTGCGAAAAGTGGTTTTCCACACTAATACAAGTGCAAAAGTGGTTTCCTGCACCAACACAAGTGCGAAAAGTGGTTTTTCAACACTAACACAAGTGCCAAAAGTGGTTTTTCAACACTATCACAAGTGCAAATAGTGTTTTTTCCACACTAATTCAAGTGCAAAAGTGGTTTCCTGCACCAACTCAAGTGCGAAATGTGGTTTTTCAACACTAACACAAGTGCGAAAAGTGGTTTTTCAACACTAACACAAGTGCGAAAAGTGTTTTTTCCACACTAATACAAGTGCAAAAGTGGTTTCCTGCACCAACACAAGTGCGAAAAGTGGTTTTTCAACACTACCACAAGTGCGAAAAGTGGTTTTTCAACACTAACACAAGTGCGAAAAGTGGTTTTTCAACACTAACACAAGTGCGAAAAGTGGTTTTTCCACACTAATACAAGTGTAAAAGTGGTTTCCTGCACCAACACAAGTGCGAAAAGTGGTTTTTCAACACTAACACAAGTGCGAAAAGTGGTTTTTCAACACTAACACAAGTGCAAAAAGTGGTTTTTCCACACTAATACAAGTGCAAAAGTGGTTTCCTGCACCAACACAAGTGCGAAAAGTGGTTTTTCAACACTAACACAAGTGCGAAAAGTGGTTTTTCAACACTATCACAAGTGCAAAAAGTGTTTTTTCCACACTAATACAAGTGCAAAAGTGGTTTCCTGCACCAACACAAGTGCGAAAAGTGGTTTTTCAACACTAACACAAGTGCGAAAAGTGGTTTTTCAACACTAACACAAGTGCGAAAAGTGGTTTTTCAACACTTACACAAGTGCGAAAAGTGGTTTTTCAACACTAACACAAGTGCGAAAAGTGGTTTTTCAACACTAACACAAGTGCGAAAAGTGTTTTTTCCACACTAATACAAGTGCAAAAGTGGTTTCCTGCACTAACAGAAGTGCGAAAAGTGATTTTTCAACACTAACACAAGTGCGAAAAGTGGTTTTTCAACACTAACACAAGTGCGAAAAGTGGTTTTTCAACACTAACACAAGTGTGAAAAGTGGTTTTTCAACACTAACACAAGTGCGAAAAGTGGTTTTTCCACAATAATACAAGTGCAAAAGTGGTTTCCTGCACCAACACAAGTGCGAAAAGTGGTTTTTCAACACTAACACAAGTGCGAAAAGTGGTTTTTCAACACTATCAAAAGTGCAAAAAGTGTTTTTTCCACACTAATACATGTGCAAAAGTGGTTTCCTGCACTAACACAAGTGCGAAAAGTGGTTTTTCAACACTAACACAAGTGCGAAAAGTGGTTTTTCAACACTATCACAAGTGCGAAAAGTGTTTTTTCCACACTAATACAAGTGCAAAAGTGGTTTCCTGCACCAACACAAGTGCGAAAAGTGGTTTTTCAACACTAACACAAGTGCGAAAAGTGGTTTTTCAACACTAACATAAGTGCGAAAAGTGTTTTTTCCACACTAATACAAGTGCAAAAGTGGTTTCCTGCATCAACACAAGTGCGAAAAGTGGTTTTTCAACACTAACACAAGTGCGAAAAGTGGTTTTTCAACACTAACACAAGTGCGAAAAGTGTTTTTTCAACACTAACACAAGTGCGAAAAGTGGTTTTTCCACACTAATACAAGTGCAAAAGTGGTTTCCTGCACCAATACAAGTGCGAAAAGTGGTTTTTCAACACTAACAGAAGTGCGAAAAGTGGTTTTTCAACACTAACACAAGTGCAAAAAGTGTTTTTTCCACACTAATACAAGTGCAAAAGTGGTTTCCTGCACCAACACAAGTGCGAAAAGTGGTTTTTCAACACTAACACAAGTGCAAAAAGTGGTTTTTCAACACTAACACAAGTGCGAAAAGTGGTTTTTCCACACTAATACAAGTGCAAAAGTGGTTTCCTGCACCAACACAAGTGCGAAAAGTGTTTTTTCAACACTAACAGAAGTGCGAAAAGTGGTTTTTCAACACTAACACAAGTGCAAAAAGTGTTTTTTCCACACTAATACAAGTGCAAAAGTGGTTTACTGCACCAACACAAGTGCGAAAAGTGGTTTTCAACACTAACACAAGTGCGTAAAGTGGTTTTTCAACACTAACACAAGTGCTAAAAGTAGTTTTTCCACACTAATACAAGTGCAAAAGTGGTTCCCTGCACCAACACAAGTACGAAAAGTGGTTTTTCAACACTAACACAAGTGTGAAAAGTGGTTTTTCAACACTATCACAAGTGCAAAAAGTGTTTTTTCCACACTAATACAAGTGCAAAAGTGGTTTCCTGCACCAACACAAGTGCGAAAAGTGGTTTTTCAACACTAACACAAGTGCGAAAAGTGGTTTTTCAACACTAACACAAGTGCGAAAAGTGGTTTTTGCACACTAATACAAGTGCAAAAGTGGTTTCCTGCACCAACACAAGTGCGAAAAGTGGTTTTTCAACACTAACACAAGTGCGAAAAGTGGTTTTTCAACACTAACACAAGTGCGAAAAGTGGTTTTTCCCACACTAATACAAGTGCAAAAGTGGTTTCCTGCACCAACACAAGTGCGAAAAGTGGTTTTTCAACACTAACACAAGTGCGAAAAGTGGTTTTTCAACACTAACACAAGTGCGAAAAGTGTTTTTTCAACACTAACACAAGTGCGAAAAGTGGTTTTTCCACACTAATACAAGTGCAAAAGTGGTTTCCTGCACCAATACAAGTGCGAAAAGTGGTTTTTCAACACTAACAGAAGTGCGAAAAGTGGTTTTTCAACACTAACACAAGTGCAAAAAGTGTTTTTTCCACACTAATACAAGTGCAAAAGTGGTTTCCTGCACCAACACAAGTGCGAAAAGTGGTTTTTCAACACTAACACAAGTGCAAAAAGTGGTTTTTCAACACTAACACAAGTGCGAAAAGTGGTTTTTCCACACTAATACAAGTGCAAAAGTGGTTTCCTGCACCAACACAAGTGCGAAAAGTGTTTTTTCAACACTAACAGAAGTGCGAAAAGTGGTTTTTCAACACTAACACAAGTGCAAAAAGTGTTTTTTCCACACTAATACAAGTGCAAAAGTGGTTTACTGCACCAACACAAGTGCGAAAAGTGGTTTTCAACACTAACACAAGTGCGTAAAGTGGTTTTTCAACACTAACACAAGTGCTAAAAGTAGTTTTTCCACACTAATACAAGTGCAAAAGTGGTTCCCTGCACCAACACAAGTACGAAAAGTGGTTTTTCAACACTAACACAAGTGTGAAAAGTGGTTTTTCAACACTATCACAAGTGCAAAAAGTGTTTTTTCCACACTAATACAAGTGCAAAAGTGGTTTCCTGCACCAACACAAGTGCGAAAAGTGGTTTTTCAACACTAACACAAGTGCGAAAAGTGGTTTTTCAACACTAACACAAGTGCGAAAAGTGGTTTTTGCACACTAATACAAGTGCAAAAGTGGTTTCCTGCACCAACACAAGTGCGAAAAGTGGTTTTTCAACACTAACACAAGTGCGAAAAGTGGTTTTTCAACACTAACACAAGTGCGAAAAGTGGTTTTTCCCACACTAATACAAGTGCAAAAGTGGTTTCCTGCACCAACACAAGTGCGAAAAGTGGTTTTTCAACACTAACACAGGTGCGAAAAGTGGTTTTTCAACACTAACACAAGTGCAAAAAGTGGTTTTTCCACACTAATACAAGTGCAAAAGTGGTTTCCTGCACCAACACAAGTGCGAAATGTGGTTTTTCAACACTAACACAAGTGCGAAAAGTTGTTTTTCAACACTATCACAAGTGCAAAAAGTGTTTTTTCCACACTAATACAAGTGCAAAAGTGGTTTCCTGCACCAACACAAGTGCGAAAGGTGGTTTTTCAACACTAACACAAGTGCGAAAAGTGGTTTTTCAACACTAACACAAGTGCGAAAAGTGGTTTTTCAACACTAACACAAGTGCGAAAAGTGTTTTTCAACACTAACACAAGTGCGAAAAGTGGTTTTTCCACACTAATACAAGTGCAAAAGTGGTTTCCTGCACCAATACAAGTGCGAAAAGTGGTTTTTCAACACTAACACAAGTGCGAAAAGTGTTTTTTCAACACTAACAGAAGTGCGAAAAGTGGTTTTTCAACACTAACACAAGTGCAAAAAGTGTTTTTTCCACACTAATACAAGTGCAAAAGTGGTTTACTGCACCAACACAAGTGCGAAAAGTGGTTTTTCAACACTAACACAAGTGCGAAAAGTGGTTTTTCAACACTAACACAAGTGCTAAAAGTAGTTTTTCCACACTAATACAAGTGCAAAAGTGGTTTCCTGCACCAACACAAGAACGAAAAGTGGTTTTTCAACACTAACACAAGTGTGAAAAGTGGTTTTTCAACAATATCACAAGTGCAAAAAGTGTTTTTTCCACACTAATACAAGTGCAAAAGTGGTTTCCTGCACCAACACAAGTGCGAAAAGTGGTTTTTCAACACTAACACAAGTGCGAAAAGTGGTTTTTCAACACTAACACAAGTGCGAAAAGTGGTTTTTGCACACTAATACAAGTGCAAAAGTGGTTTCCTGCACCAACACAAGTGCGAAAAGTGGTTTTTCAACACTAACACAAGTGCGAAAAGTGGTTTTTCAACACTAACACAAGTGCGAAAAGTGGTTTTTCCCACACTAATACAAGTGCAAAAGTGGTTTCCTGCACCAACACAAGTGCGAAAAGTGGTTTTTCAACACTAACACAGGTGCGAAAAGTGGTTTTTCAACACTAACGCAAGTGCAAAAAGTGGTTTTTCCACACTAATACAAGTGCAAAAGTGGTTTCCTGCACCAACACAAGTGCGAAATGTGGTTTTTCAACACTAACACAAGTGCGAAAAGTGGTTTTTCAACACTATCACAAGTGCAAAAAGTGTTTTTTCCACACTAATACAAGTGCAAAAGTGGTTTCCTGCACCAACACAAGTGCGAAAGGTGGTTTTTCAACACTAACACAAGTGCGAAAAGTGGTTTTTCAACACTAACACAAGTGTGAAAAGTGGTTTTTCAACACTAACACAAGTGCGAAAAGTGGTTTTTCAACACTAACACAAGTGCGAAAAGTGTTTTTTCCACACTAATACAAGTGCAAAAGTGGTTTCCTGCACCAACACAAGTGCGAAAAGTGGTTTTTCAACACTAACACAAGTGCGAAAAGTGGTTTTTCAACACTAACACAAGTGCGAAAAGTGGTTTTTCAACACTAACACAAGTGCGAAAAGTGGTTTTTCAACACTAACACAAGTGCGAAAAGTGTTTTTTCCACACTAATACAAGTGCAAAAGTGGTTTCCTGCACCAACACAAGTGCGAAAAGTGGTTTTTCAACACTAACACAAGTGCGAAAAGTGGTTTTTCAACACTAACACAAGTGCGAAAAGTGGTTTTTCAACACTAACACAAGTGCGAAAAGTGGTTTTTCAACACTAACACAAGTGCGAAAAGTGGTTTTTCCACAATAATACAAGTGCAAAAGTGGTTTCCTGCACCAACACAAGTGCGAAAAGTGGTTTTTCAACACTAACACAAGTGCGAAAAGTGGTTTTTCAACAATATCACAAGTGCAAAAAGTGTTTTTTCCACACTAATACATGTGCAAAAGTGGTTTCCTGCACTAACACAAGTGCGAAAAGTGGTTTTTCAACACTAACACAAGTGCGAAAAGTGGTTTTTCAACACTATCACAAGTGCGAAAAGTGTTTTTTCCACACTAATACAAGTGCAAAAGTGGTTTCCTGCACCAACACAAGCGCGAAAAGTGGTTTTTCAACACTAACACAAGTGCGAAAAGTGGTTTTTCAACACTAACACAGGTGCGAAAAGTGGTTTTTCAACACTAACACAAGTGCAAAAAGTGGTTTTTCCACACTAATACAAGTGCAAAAGTGGTTTCCTGCACCAACACAAGTGCGAAATGTGGTTTTTCAACACTAACACAAGTGCGAAAAGTGGTTTTTCAACACTATCACAAGTGCAAAAAGTGTTTTTTCCACACTAATACATGTGCAAAAGTGGTTTCCTGCACTAACACAAGTGCGAAAAGTGGTTTTTCAACACTAACACAAGTGCGAGAAGTGGTTTTTCAACACTATCACAAGTGCGAAAAGTGTTTTTTCCACACTAATACAAGTGCAAAAGTGGTTTCCTGCACCAACACAAGTGCGAAAAGTGGTTTTTCAACACTAACACAAGTGCGAAAAGTGGTTTTTCAACACGAACACAAGTGCGAAAGTGTTTTTTTCACACTAATACAAGTGCAAAAGTGGTTTCCTGCATCAACACAAGTGCGAAAAGTGGTTTTTCAACACTAACACAAGAGCGAAAAGTGGTTTTTCAACACTAACACAAGTGCGAAAAGTGTTTTTTCAACACTAACACAAGTGCGAAAAGTGGTTTTTCAACACTAATACAAGTGCAAAAGTGGTTTCCTGCACCAACACAAGTGCGAAAAGTGGTTTTTCAACACTAACACAAGTGCAAAAAGTGGTTTTTTAACACTATCACAAGTGCAAAAAGTGTTTTTTCCACACTAATACAAGTGCAGAAGTGGTTTCCTGCACCAATACAAGTGCGAAAAGTGGTTTTTCAACACTAACACAAGTGCGAAAAGTGGTTTTTCAACACTAACACAAGTGCGAAAAGTGGTTTTTCCACACTAATACAAGTGCAAAAGTGGTTTCCTGCACCAACACAAGTGCGAAAAGTGGTTTTTCAACACTAACACAAGTGCGAAAAGTGGTTTTTCAACACTAACACTAGTGCGAAAAGTGGTTTTTCAACACTTACACAAGTGCGAAAAGTGGTTTTTCAACACTAACACAAGTGCAAAAAGTGTTTTTTCCACACTAATACAAGTGCAAAAGTGGTTTCCTGCACCAACACAAGTGCGAAAAGTGGTTTTTCAACACTAACACAAGTGCGAAAAGTGGTTTTTCAACACTAACACAAGTGCGAAAAGTGGTTTTTCAACACTAACACAAGTGCGAAAAGTGGTTTTTCCACACTAATACAAGTGCAAAAGTGGTTTCCTGCACCAACACAAGTGCGAAAGGTGGTTTTTCAACACTAATACAAGTGCAAAAGTGGTTTTTCAACACTAACACAAGTGTGAAAAGTGGTTTTTCAACACTAACACAAGTGCAAAAAGTGGTTTTTCAACACTATCACAAGTGCAAAAAGTGTTTTTTCCACACTAATACAAGTGCAAAAGTGGTTTCCTGCACCAACACAAGTGTGAAAAGTGGTTTTTCAACACTAACACAAGTGCGAAAAGTGGTTTTTCAACACTATCACAAGTGCAAAAAGTGTTTTTTCCACACTAATACAAGTGCAAAAGTGGTTTCCTGCACCAACACAAGTGCGAAAAGTGGTTTTTCAACACTAACACAAGTGCGAAAAGTGGTTTTTCAACACTAACACAAGTGCTAAAAGTGGTTTTTCAACACTAACACAAGTGCGAAAAGTGGTTTTTCAACACTATCACAAGTGCAAAAAGTGTTTTTTCCACACTAATACAAGTGCAAAAGTGGTTTCCTGCACCAACACAAGTGCGAAAAGTGGTTTTTCAACACTAACACAAGTGCGAAAAGTGGTTTTTCAACACTAACACAAGTGCGAAAAGTGGTTTTCCACACTAATACAAGTGCAAAAGTGGTTTCCTGCACCAACACAAGTGCGAAAAGTGGTTTTTCAACACTAACACAAGTGCCAAAAGTGGTTTTTCAACACTATCACAAGTGCAAAAAGTGTTTTTTCCACACTAATTCAAGTGCAAAAGTGGTTTCCTGCACCAACACAAGTGCGAAATGTGGTTTTTCAACACTAACACAAGTGCGAAAAGTGGTTTTTCAACACTTACACAAGTGCGAAAAGTGTTTTTTCCACACTAATACAAGTGCAAAAGTGGTTTCCTGCACCAACACAAGTGCGAAAAGTGGTTTTTCAACACTACCACAAGTGCGAAAAGTGGTTTTTCAACACTAACACAAGTGCGAAAAGTGGTTTTTCAACACTAACACAAGTGCGAAAAGTGGTTTTTCCACACTAATACAAGTGCAAAAGTGGTTTCCTGCACCAACACAAGTGCAAAAAGTGGTTTTTCCACACTAATACAAGTGCAAAAGTGGTTTCCTGCACCAACACAAGTGCGAAAAGTGGTTTTTCAACACTAACACAAGTGCGAAAAGTGGTTTTTCAACACTATCACAAGTGCAAAAAGTGTTTTTTCCACACTAATACAAGTGCAAAAGTGGTTTCCTGCACCAACACAAGTGCGAAAAGTGGTTTTTCAACACTAACACAAGTGCGAAAAGTGGTTTTTCAACACTAACACAAGTGCGAAAAGTGGTTTTTCAACACTTACACAAGTGCGAAAAGTGGTTTTTCAACACTAACACAAGTGCGAAAAGTGGTTTTTCAACACTAACACAAGTGCGAAAAGTGTTTTTTCCACACTAATACAAGTGCAAAAGTGGTTTCCTGCACTAACAGAAGTGCAAAAAGTGATTTTTCAACACTAACACAAGTGCGAAAAGTGGTTTTTCAACACTAACACAAGTGCGAAAAGTGGTTTTTCAACACTAACACAAGTGTGAAAAGTGGTTTTTCAACACTAACACAAGTGCGAAAAGTGGTTTTTCCACAATAATACAAGTGCAAAAGTGGTTTCCTGCACTAACACAGGTGCGAAAAGTGGTTTTTCAACACTAACACAAGTGCGAAAAGTGGTTTTTCAACACTAACACAAGTGCGAAAAGTGTTTTTTCCACACTAATACAAGTGCAAAAGTGGTTTCCTGCACCAACACAAGTGCGAAAAGTGGTTTTTCAACACTAACACAAGTGCGAAAAGTGGTTTTTCAACACTAACACAAGTGCGAAAAGTGGTTTTTCAACACTAACACAAGTGCGAAAAGTGGTTTTTCCACACTAATACAAGTGCAAAAGTGGTTTCCTGCACCAACACAAGTGCGAAAGGTGGTTTTTCAACACTAATACAAGTGCAAAAGTGGTTTTTCAACACTAACACAAGTGTGAAAAGTGGTTTTTCAACACTAACACAAGCGCAAAAAGTGGTTTTTCAACACTATCACAAGTGCAAAAAGTGTTTTTTCCACACTAATACAAGTGCAAAAGTGGTTTCCTGCACCAACACAAGTGTGAAAAGTGGTTTTTCAACACTAACACAAGTGCGAAAAGTGGTTTTTCAACACTATCACAAGTGCAAAAAGTGTTTTTTCCACACTAATACAAGTGCAAAAGTGGTTTCCTGCACCAACACAAGTGCGAAAAGTGGTTTTTCAACACTAACACAAGTGCGAAAAGTGGTTTTTCAACACTAACACAAGTGCTAAAAGTGGTTTTTCAACACTAACACAAGTGCGAAAAGTGGTTTTTCAACACTATCACAAGTGCAAAAAGTGTTTTTTCCACACTAATACAAGTGCAAAAGTGGTTTCCTGCACCAACACAAGTGCGAAAAGTGGTTTTTCAACACTAACACAAGTGCGAAAAGTGGTTTTTCAACACTAACACAAGTGCGAAAAGTGGTTTTCCACACTAATACAAGTGCAAAAGTGGTTTCCTGCACCAACACAAGTGCGAAAAGTGGTTTTTCAACACTAACACAAGTGCCAAAAGTGGTTTTTCAACACTATCACAAGTGCAAAAAGTGTTTTTTCCACACTAATTCAAGTGCAAAAGTGGTTTCCTGCACCAACACAAGTGCGAAATGTGGTTTTTCAACACTATCACAAGTGCAAAAAGTGTTTTTTCCACACTAATACATGTGCAAAAGTGGTTTCCTGCACTAACACAAGTGCGAAAAGTGGTTTTTCAACACTAACACAAGTGCGAGAAGTGGTTTTTCAACACTATCACAAGTGCGAAAAGTGTTTTTTCCACACTAATACAAGTGCAAAAGTGGTTTCCTGCACCAACACAAGTGCGAAAAGTGGTTTTTCAACACTAACACAAGTGCGAAAAGTGGTTTTTCAACACGAACACAAGTGCGAAAGTGTTTTTTTCACACTAATACAAGTGCAAAAGTGGTTTCCTGCATCAACACAAGTGCGAAAAGTGGTTTTTCAACACTAACACAAGAGCGAAAAGTGGTTTTTCAACACTAACACAAGTGCGAAAAGTGTTTTTTCAACACTAACACAAGTGCGAAAAGTGGTTTTTCAACACTAATACAAGTGCAAAAGTGGTTTCCTGCACCAACACAAGTGCGAAAAGTGGTTTTTCAACACTAACACAAGTGCAAAAAGTGGTTTTTTAACACTATCACAAGTGCAAAAAGTGTTTTTTCCACACTAATACAAGTGCAGAAGTGGTTTCCTGCACCAATACAAGTGCGAAAAGTGGTTTTTCAACACTAACACAAGTGCGAAAAGTGGTTTTTCAACACTAACACAAGTGCGAAAAGTGGTTTTTCCACACTAATACAAGTGCAAAAGTGGTTTCCTGCACCAACACAAGTGCGAAAAGTGGTTTTTCAACACTAACACAAGTGCGAAAAGTGGTTTTTCAACACTAACACTAGTGCGAAAAGTGGTTTTTCAACACTTACACAAGTGCGAAAAGTGGTTTTTCAACACTAACACAAGTGCAAAAAGTGTTTTTTCCACACTAATACAAGTGCAAAAGTGGTTTCCTGCACCAACACAAGTGCGAAAAGTGGTTTTTCAACACTAACACAAGTGCGAAAAGTGGTTTTTCAACACTAACACAAGTGCGAAAAGTGGTTTTTCAACACTAACACAAGTGCGAAAAGTGGTTTTTCCACACTAATACAAGTGCAAAAGTGGTTTCCTGCACCAACACAAGTGCGAAAGGTGGTTTTTCAACACTAATACAAGTGCAAAAGTGGTTTTTCAACACTAACACAAGTGTGAAAAGTGGTTTTTCAACACTAACACAAGTGCAAAAAGTGGTTTTTCAACACTATCACAAGTGCAAAAAGTGTTTTTTCCACACTAATACAAGTGCAAAAGTGGTTTCCTGCACCAACACAAGTGTGAAAAGTGGTTTTTCAACACTAACACAAGTGCGAAAAGTGGTTTTTCAACACTATCACAAGTGCAAAAAGTGTTTTTTCCACACTAATACAAGTGCAAAAGTGGTTTCCTGCACCAACACAAGTGCGAAAAGTGGTTTTTCAACACTAACACAAGTGCGAAAAGTGGTTTTTCAACACTAACACAAGTGCTAAAAGTGGTTTTTCAACACTAACACAAGTGCGAAAAGTGGTTTTTCAACACTATCACAAGTGCAAAAAGTGTTTTTTCCACACTAATACAAGTGCAAAAGTGGTTTCCTGCACCAACACAAGTGCGAAAAGTGGTTTTTCAACACTAACACAAGTGCGAAAAGTGGTTTTTCAACACTAACACAAGTGCGAAAAGTGGTTTTCCACACTAATACAAGTGCAAAAGTGGTTTCCTGCACCAACACAAGTGCGAAAAGTGGTTTTTCAACACTAACACAAGTGCCAAAAGTGGTTTTTCAACACTATCACAAGTGCAAAAAGTGTTTTTTTCCACACTAATTCAAGTGCAAAAGTGGTTTCCTGCACCAACACAAGTGCGAAATGTGGTTTTTCAACACTAACACAAGTGCGAAAAGTGGTTTTTCAACACTAACACAAGTGCGAAAAGTGTTTTTTCCACACTAATACAAGTGCAAAAGTGGTTTCCTGCACCAACACAAGTGCGAAAAGTGGTTTTTCAACACTACCACAAGTGCGAAAAGTGGTTTTTCAACACTAACACAAGTGCGAAAAGTGGTTTTTCAACACTAACACAAGTGCGAAAAGTGGTTTTTCCACACTAATACAAGTGCAAAAGTGGTTTCCTGCACCAACACAAGTGCAAAAAGTGGTTTTTCCACACTAATACAAGTGCAAAAGTGGTTTCCTGCACCAACACAAGTGCGAAAAGTGGTTTTTCAACACTAACACAAGTGCGAAAAGTGGTTTTTCAACACTATCACAAGTGCAAAAAGTGTTTTTTCCACACTAATACAAGTGCAAAAGTGGTTTCCTGCACCAACACAAGTGCGAAAAGTGGTTTTTCAACACTAACACAAGTGCGAAAAGTGGTTTTTCAACACTAACACAAGTGCGAAAAGTGGTTTTTCAACACTTACACAAGTGCGAAAAGTGGTTTTTCAACACTAACACAAGTGCGAAAAGTGGTTTTTCAACACTAACACAAGTGCGAAAAGTGTTTTTTCCACACTAATACAAGTGCAAAAGTGGTTTCCTGCACTAACAGAAGTGCAAAAAGTGATTTTTCAACACTAACACAAGTGCGAAAAGTGGTTTTTCAACACTAACACAAGTGCGAAAAGTGGTTTTTCAACACTAACACAAGTGTGAAAAGTGGTTTTTCAACACTAACACAAGTGCGAAAAGTGGTTTTTCCACAATAATACAAGTGCAAAAGTGGTTTCCTGCACTAACACAGGTGCGAAAAGTGGTTTTTCAACACTAACACAAGTGCGAAAAGTGGTTTTTCAACACTAACACAAGTGCGAAAAGTGTTTTTTCCACACTAATACAAGTGCAAAAGTGGTTTCCTGCACCAACACAAGTGCGAAAAGTGGTTTTTCAACACTAACACAAGTGCGAAAAGTGGTTTTTCAACACTAACACAAGTGCGAAAAGTGGTTTTTCAACACTAACACAAGTGCGAAAAGTGGTTTTTCCACACTAATACAAGTGCAAAAGTGGTTTCCTGCACCAACACAAGTGCGAAAGGTGGTTTTTCAACACTAATACAAGTGCAAAAGTGGTTTTTCAACACTAACACAAGTGTGAAAAGTGGTTTTTCAACACTAACACAAGCGCAAAAAGTGGTTTTTCAACACTATCACAAGTGCAAAAAGTGTTTTTTCCACACTAATACAAGTGCAAAAGTGGTTTCCTGCACCAACACAAGTGTGAAAAGTGGTTTTTCAACACTAACACAAGTGCGAAAAGTGGTTTTTCAACACTATCACAAGTGCAAAAAGTGTTTTTTCCACACTAATACAAGTGCAAAAGTGGTTTCCTGCACCAACACAAGTGCGAAAAGTGGTTTTTCAACACTAACACAAGTGCGAAAAGTGGTTTTTCAACACTAACACAAGTGCTAAAAGTGGTTTTTCAACACTAACACAAGTGCGAAAAGTGGTTTTTCAACACTATCACAAGTGCAAAAAGTGTTTTTTCCACACTAATACAAGTGCAAAAGTGGTTTCCTGCACCAACACAAGTGCGAAAAGTGGTTTTTCAACACTAACACAAGTGCGAAAAGTGGTTTTTCAACACTAACACAAGTGCGAAAAGTGGTTTTCCACACTAATACAAGTGCAAAAGTGGTTTCCTGCACCAACACAAGTGCGAAAAGTGGTTTTTCAACACTAACACAAGTGCCAAAAGTGGTTTTTCAACACTATCACAAGTGCAAAAAGTGTTTTTTCCACACTAATTCAAGTGCAAAAGTGGTTTCCTGCACCAACACAAGTGCGAAATGTGGTTTTTCAACACTAACACAAGTGCGAAAAGTGGTTTTTCAACACTAACACAAGTGCGAAAAGTGTTTTTTCCACACTAATACAAGTGCAAAAGTGGTTTCCTGCACCAACACAAGTGCGAAAAGTGGTTTTTCAACACTACCACAAGTGCGAAAAGTGGTTTTTCAACACTAACACAAGTGCGAAAAGTGGTTTTTCAACACTAACACAAGTGCGAAAAGTGGTTTTTCCACACTAATACAAGTGTAAAAGTGGTTTCCTGCACCAACACAAGTGCGAAAAGTGGTTTTTCAACACTAACACAAGTGCGAAAAGTGGTTTTTCAACACTAACACAAGTGCAAAAAGTGGTTTTTCCACACTAATACAAGTGCAAAAGTGGTTTCCTGCACCAACACAAGTGCGAAAAGTGGTTTTTCAACACTAACACAAGTGCGAAAAGTGGTTTTTCAACACTATCACAAGTGCAAAAAGTGTTTTTTCCACACTAATACAAGTGCAAAAGTGGTTTCCTGCACCAACACAAGTGCGAAAAGTGGTTTTTCAACACTAACACAAGTGCGAAAAGTGGTTTTTCAACACTAACACAAGTGCGAAAAGTGGTTTTTCAACACTTACACAAGTGCGAAAAGTGGTTTTTCAACACTAACACAAGTGCGAAAAGTGGTTTTTCAACACTAACACAAGTGCGAAAAGTGTTTTTTCCACACTAATACAAGTGCAAAAGTGGTTTCCTGCACTAACAGAAGTGCGAAAAGTGATTTTTCAACACTAACACAAGTGCGAAAAGTGGTTTTTCAACACTAACACAAGTGCGAAAAGTGGTTTTTCAACACTAACACAAGTGCGAAAAGTGGTTTTTCCACAATAATACAAGTGCAAAAGTGGTTTCCTGCACCAACACAAGTGCGAAAAGTGGTTTTTCAACACTAACACAAGTGCGAAAGGTGGTTTTTCAACACTATCAAAAGTGCAAAAAGTGTTTTTTCCACACTAATACATGTGCAAAAGTGGTTTCCTGCACTAACACAAGTGCGAAAAGTGGTTTTTCAACACTAACACAAGTGCGAAAAGTGGTTTTTCAACACTATCACAAGTGCGAAAAGTGTTTTTTCCACACTAATACAAGTGCAAAAGTGGTTTCCTGCACCAACACAAGTGCGAAAAGTGGTTTTTCAACACTAACACAAGTGCGAAAAGTGGTTTTTCAACACTATCACAAGTGCGAAAAGTGTTTTTTCCACACTAATACAAGTGCAAAAGTGGTTTCCTGCATCAACACAAGTGCGAAAAGTGGTTTTTCAACACTAACACAAGTGCGAAAAGTGGTTTTTCAACACTAACACAAGTGCGAAAAGTGTTTTTTCAACACTAACACAAGTGCGAAAAGTGGTTTTTCCACACTAATACAAGTGCAAAAGTGGTTTCCTGCACCAATACAAGTGCGAAAAGTGGTTTTTCAACACTAACAGAAGTGCGAAAAGTGGTTTTTCAACACTAACACAAGTGCAAAAAGTGTTTTTTCCACACTAATACAAGTGCAAAAGTGGTTTCCTGCACCAACACAAGTGTGAAAAGTGGTTTTTCAACACTAACACAAGTGCGAAAAGTGGTTTTTCAACACTATCACAAGTGCAAAAAGTGTTTTTTCCACACTAATACAAGTGCAAAAGTGGTTTCCTGCACCAACACAAGTGCGAAAAGTGGTTTTTCAACACTAACACAAGTGCGAAAAGTGGTTTTTCAACACTAACACAAGTGCTAAAAGTGGTTTTTCAACACTAACACAAGTGCGAAAAGTGGTTTTTCAACACTATCACAAGTGCAAAAAGTGTTTTTTCCACACTAATACAAGTGCAAAAGTGGTTTCCTGCACCAACACAAGTGCGAAAAGTGGTTTTTCAACACTAACACAAGTGCAAAAAGTGGTTTTTCAACACTAACACAAGTGCGAAAAGTGGTTTTCCACACTAATACAAGTGCAAAAGTGGTTTCCTGCACCAACACAAGTGCGAAAAGTGGTTTTTCAACACTAACACAAGTGCCAAAAGTGGTTTTTCAACACTATCACAAGTGCAAAAAGTGTTTTTTCCACACTAATTCAAGTGCAAAAGTGGTTTCCTGCACCAACACAAGTGCGAAATGTGGTTTTTCAACACTAACACAAGTGCGAAAAGTGGTTTTTCAACACTAACACAAGTGCGAAAAGTGTTTTTTCCACACTAATACAAGTGCAAAAGTGGTTTCCTGCACCAACACAAGTGCGAAAAGTGGTTTTTCAACACTACCACAAGTGCGAAAAGTGGTTTTTCAACACTAACACAAGTGCGAAAAGTGGTTTTTCAACACTAACACAAGTGCGAAAAGTGGTTTTTCCACACTAATACAAGTGCAAAAGTGGTTTCCTGCACCAACACAAGTGCAAAAAGTGGTTTTTCCACACTAATACAAGTGCAAAAGTGGTTTCCTGCACCAACACAAGTGCGAAAAGTGGTTTTTCAACACTAACACAAGTGCGAAAAGTGGTTTTTCAACACTATCACAAGTGCAAAAAGTGTTTTTTCCACACTAATACAAGTGCAAAAGTGGTTTCCTGCACCAACACAAGTGCGAAAAGTGGTTTTTCAACACTAACACAAGTGCGAAAAGTGGTTTTTCAACACTAACACAAGTGCGAAAAGTGGTTTTTCAACACTTACACAAGTGCGAAAAGTGGTTTTTCAACACTAACACAAGTGCGAAAAGTGGTTTTTCAACACTAACACAAGTGCGAAAAGTGTTTTTTCCACACTAATACAAGTGCAAAAGTGGTTTCCTGCACTAACAGAAGTGCAAAAAGTGATTTTTCAACACTAACACAAGTGCGAAAAGTGGTTTTTCAACACTAACACAAGTGCGAAAAGTGGTTTTTCAACACTAACACAAGTGTGAAAAGTGGTTTTTCAACACTAACACAAGTGCGAAAAGTGGTTTTTCCACAATAATACAAGTGCAAAAGTGGTTTCCTGCACTAACACAGGTGCGAAAAGTGGTTTTTCAACACTAACACAAGTGCGAAAAGTGGTTTTTCAACACTAACACAAGTGCGAAAAGTGTTTTTTCCACACTAATACAAGTGCAAAAGTGGTTTCCTGCACCAACACAAGTGCGAAAAGTGGTTTTTCAACACTAACACAAGTGCGAAAAGTGGTTTTTCAACACTAACACAAGTGCGAAAAGTGGTTTTTCAACACTAACACAAGTGCGAAAAGTGGTTTTTCCACACTAATACAAGTGCAAAAGTGGTTTCCTGCACCAACACAAGTGCGAAAGGTGGTTTTTCAACACTAATACAAGTGCAAAAGTGGTTTTTCAACACTAACACAAGTGTGAAAAGTGGTTTTTCAACACTAACACAAGCGCAAAAAGTGGTTTTTCAACACTATCACAAGTGCAAAAAGTGTTTTTTCCACACTAATACAAGTGCAAAAGTGGTTTCCTGCACCAACACAAGTGTGAAAAGTGGTTTTTCAACACTAACACAAGTGCGAAAAGTGGTTTTTCAACACTATCACAAGTGCAAAAAGTGTTTTTTCCACACTAATACAAGTGCAAAAGTGGTTTCCTGCACCAACACAAGTGCGAAAAGTGGTTTTTCAACACTAACACAAGTGCGAAAAGTGGTTTTTCAACACTAACACAAGTGCTAAAAGTGGTTTTTCAACACTAACACAAGTGCGAAAAGTGGTTTTTCAACACTATCACAAGTGCAAAAAGTGTTTTTTCCACACTAATACAAGTGCAAAAGTGGTTTCCTGCACCAACACAAGTGCGAAAAGTGGTTTTTCAACACTAACACAAGTGCGAAAAGTGGTTTTTCAACACTAACACAAGTGCGAAAAGTGGTTTTCCACACTAATACAAGTGCAAAAGTGGTTTCCTGCACCAACACAAGTGCGAAAAGTGGTTTTTCAACACTAACACAAGTGCCAAAAGTGGTTTTTCAACACTATCACAAGTGCAAAAAGTGTTTTTTCCACACTAATTCAAGTGCAAAAGTGGTTTCCTGCACCAACACAAGTGCGAAATGTGGTTTTTCAACACTAACACAAGTGCGAAAAGTGGTTTTTCAACACTAACACAAGTGCGAAAAGTGTTTTTTCCACACTAATACAAGTGCAAAAGTGGTTTCCTGCACCAACACAAGTGCGAAAAGTGGTTTTTCAACACTACCACAAGTGCGAAAAGTGGTTTTTCAACACTAACACAAGTGCGAAAAGTGGTTTTTCAACACTAACACAAGTGCGAAAAGTGGTTTTTCCACACTAATACAAGTGTAAAAGTGGTTTCCTGCACCAACACAAGTGCGAAAAGTGGTTTTTCAACACTAACACAAGTGCGAAAAGTGGTTTTTCAACACTAACACAAGTGCAAAAAGTGGTTTTTCCACACTAATACAAGTGCAAAAGTGGTTTCCTGCACCAACACAAGTGCGAAAAGTGGTTTTTCAACACTAACACAAGTGCGAAAAGTGGTTTTTCAACACTATCACAAGTGCAAAAAGTGTTTTTTCCACACTAATACAAGTGCAAAAGTGGTTTCCTGCACCAACACAAGTGCGAAAAGTGGTTTTTCAACACTAACACAAGTGCGAAAAGTGGTTTTTCAACACTAACACAAGTGCGAAAAGTGGTTTTTCAACACTTACACAAGTGCGAAAAGTGGTTTTTCAACACTAACACAAGTGCGAAAAGTGGTTTTTCAACACTAACACAAGTGCGAAAAGTGTTTTTTCCACACTAATACAAGTGCAAAAGTGGTTTCCTGCACTAACAGAAGTGCGAAAAGTGATTTTTCAACACTAACACAAGTGCGAAAAGTGGTTTTTCAACACTAACACAAGTGCGAAAAGTGGTTTTTCAACACTAACACAAGTGCGAAAAGTGGTTTTTCCACAATAATACAAGTGCAAAAGTGGTTTCCTGCACCAACACAAGTGCGAAAAGTGGTTTTTCAACACTAACACAAGTGCGAAAGGTGGTTTTTCAACACTATCAAAAGTGCAAAAAGTGTTTTTTCCACACTAATACATGTGCAAAAGTGGTTTCCTGCACTAACACAAGTGCGAAAAGTGGTTTTTCAACACTAACACAAGTGCGAAAAGTGGTTTTTCAACACTATCACAAGTGCGAAAAGTGTTTTTTCCACACTAATACAAGTGCAAAAGTGGTTTCCTGCACCAACACAAGTGCGAAAAGTGGTTTTTCAACACTAACACAAGTGCGAAAAGTGGTTTTTCAACACTATCACAAGTGCGAAAAGTGTTTTTTCCACACTAATACAAGTGCAAAAGTGGTTTCCTGCATCAACACAAGTGCGAAAAGTGGTTTTTCAACACTAACACAAGTGCGAAAAGTGGTTTTTCAACACTAACACAAGTGCGAAAAGTGTTTTTTCAACACTAACACAAGTGCGAAAAGTGGTTTTTCCACACTAATACAAGTGCAAAAGTGGTTTCCTGCACCAATACAAGTGCGAAAAGTGGTTTTTCAACACTAACAGAAGTGCGAAAAGTGGTTTTTCAACACTAACACAAGTGCAAAAAGTGTTTTTTCCACACTAATACAAGTGCAAAAGTGGTTTCCTGCACCAACACAAGTGTGAAAAGTGGTTTTTCAACACTAACACAAGTGCGAAAAGTGGTTTTTCAACACTATCACAAGTGCAAAAAGTGTTTTTTCCACACTAATACAAGTGCAAAAGTGGTTTCCTGCACCAACACAAGTGCGAAAAGTGGTTTTTCAACACTAACACAAGTGCGAAAAGTGGTTTTTCAACACTAACACAAGTGCTAAAAGTGGTTTTTCAACACTAACACAAGTGCGAAAAGTGGTTTTTCAACACTATCACAAGTGCAAAAAGTGTTTTTTCCACACTAATACAAGTGCAAAAGTGGTTTCCTGCACCAACACAAGTGCGAAAAGTGGTTTTTCAACACTAACACAAGTGCAAAAAGTGGTTTTTCAACACTAACACAAGTGCGAAAAGTGGTTTTCCACACTAATACAAGTGCAAAAGTGGTTTCCTGCACCAACACAAGTGCGAAAAGTGGTTTTTCAACACTAACACAAGTGCCAAAAGTGGTTTTTCAACACTATCACAAGTGCAAAAAGTGTTTTTTCCACACTAATTCAAGTGCAAAAGTGGTTTCCTGCACCAACACAAGTGCGAAATGTGGTTTTTCAACACTAACACAAGTGCGAAAAGTGGTTTTTCAACACTAACACAAGTGCGAAAAGTGTTTTTTCCACACTAATACACGTGCAAAAGTGGTTTCCTGCACCAACACAAGTGCGAAAAGTGGTTTTTCAACACTACCACAAGTGCGAAAAGTGGTTTTTCAACACTAACACAAGTGCGAAAAGTGGTTTTTCAACACTAACACAAGTGCGAAAAGTGGTTTTTCCACACTAATACAAGTGTAAAAGTGGTTTCCTGCACCAACACAAGTGCGAAAAGTGGTTTTTCAACACTAACACAAGTGCGAAAAGTGGTTTTTCAACACTAACACAAGTGCAAAAAGTGGTTTTTCCACACTAATACAAGTGCAAAAGTGGTTTCCTGCACCAACACAAGTGCGAAAAGTGGTTTTTCAACACTAACACAAGTGCGAAAAGTGGTTTTTCAACACTATCACAAGTGCAAAAAGTGTTTTTTCCACACTAATACAAGTGCAAAAGTGGTTTCCTGCACCAACACAAGTGCGAAAAGTGGTTTTTCAACACTAACACAAGTGCGAAAAGTGGTTTTTCAACACTAACACAAGTGCGAAAAGTGGTTTTTCAACACTTACACAAGTGCGAAAAGTGGTTTTTCAACACTAACACAAGTGCGAAAAGTGGTTTTTCAACACTAACACAAGTGCGAAAAGTGTTTTTTCCACACTAATACAAGTGCAAAAGTGGTTTCCTGCACTAACAGAAGTGCGAAAAGTGATTTTTCAACACTAACACAAGTGCGAAAAATGGTTTTTCAACACTAACACAAGTGCGAAAAGTGGTTTTTCAACACTAACACAAGTGTGAAAAGTGGTTTTTCAACACTAACACAAGTGCGAAAAGTGGTTTTTCCACAATAATACAAGTGCAAAAGTGGTTTCCTGCACCAACACAAGTGCGAAAAGTGGTTTTTCAACACTAACACAAGTGCGAAAAGTGGTTTTTCAACACTATCAAAAGTGCAAAAAGTGTTTTTTCCACACTAATACATGTGCAAAAGTGGTTTCCTGCACTAACACAAGTGCGAAAAGTGGTTTTTCAACACTAACACAAGTGCGAAAAGTGGTTTTTCAACACTATCACAAGTGCGAAAAGTGTTTTTTCCACACTAATACAAGTGCAAAAGTGGTTTCCTGCACCAACACAAGTGCGAAAAGTGGTTTTTCAACACTAACACAAGTGCGAAAAGTGGTTTTTCAACACTAACATAAGTGCGAAAAGTGTTTTTTCCACACTAATACAAGTGCAAAAGTGGTTTCCTGCATCAACACAAGTGCGAAAAGTGGTTTTTCAACACTAACACAAGTGCGAAAAGTGGTTTTTCAACACTAACACAAGTGCGAAAAGTGTTTTTTCAACACTAACACAAGTGCGAAAAGTGGTTTTTCCACACTAATACAAGTGCAAAAGTGGTTTCCTGCACCAATACAAGTGCGAAAAGTGGTTTTTCAACACTAACAGAAGTGCGAAAAGTGGTTTTTCAACACTAACACAAGTGCAAAAAGTGTTTTTTCCACACTAATACAAGTGCAAAAGTGGTTTCCTGCACCAACACAAGTGTGAAAAGTGGTTTTTCAACACTAACACAAGTGCGAAAAGTGGTTTTTCAACACTATCACAAGTGCAAAAAGTGTTTTTTCCACACTAATACAAGTGCAAAAGTGGTTTCCTGCACCAACACAAGTGCGAAAAGTGGTTTTTCAACACTAACACAAGTGCGAAAAGTGGTTTTTCAACACTAACACAAGTGCTAAAAGTGGTTTTTCAACACTAACACAAGTGCGAAAAGTGGTTTTTCAACACTATCACAAGTGCAAAAAGTGTTTTTTCCACACTAATACAAGTGCAAAAGTGGTTTCCTGCACCAACACAAGTGCGAAAAGTGGTTTTTCAACACTAACACAAGTGCGAAAAGTGGTTTTTCAACACTAACACAAGTGCGAAAAGTGGTTTTCCACACTAATACAAGTGCAAAAGTGGTTTCCTGCACCAACACAAGTGCGAAAAGTGGTTTTTCAACACTAACACAAGTGCCAAAAGTGGTTTTTCAACACTATCACAAGTGCAAAAAGTGTTTTTTCCACACTAATTCAAGTGCAAAAGTGGTTTCCTGCACCAACTCAAGTGCGAAATGTGGTTTTTCAACACTAACACAAGTGCGAAAAGTGGTTTTTCAACACTAACACAAGTGCGAAAAGTGTTTTTTCCACACTAATACAAGTGCAAAAGTGGTTTCCTGCACCAACACAAGTGCGAAAAGTGGTTTTTCAACACTACCACAAGTGCGAAAAGTGGTTTTTCAACACTAACACAAGTGCGAAAAGTGGTTTTTCAACACTAACACAAGTGCGAAAAGTGGTTTTTCCACACTAATACAAGTGTAAAAGTGGTTTCCTGCACCAACACAAGTGCGAAAAGTGGTTTTTCAACACTAACACAAGTGCGAAAAGTGGTTTTTCAACACTAACACAAGTGCAAAAAGTGGTTTTTCCACACTAATACAAGTGCAAAAGTGGTTTCCTGCACCAACACAAGTGCGAAAAGTGGTTTTTCAACACTAACACAAGTGCGAAAAGTGGTTTTTCAACACTATCACAAGTGCAAAAAGTGTTTTTTCCACACTAATACAAGTGCAAAAGTGGTTTCCTGCACCAACACAAGTGCGAAAAGTGGTTTTTCAACACTAACACAAGTGCGAAAAGTGGTTTTTCAACACTAACACAAGTGCGAAAAGTGGTTTTTCAACACTTACACAAGTGCGAAAAGTGGTTTTTCAACACTAACACAAGTGCGAAAAGTGGTTTTTCAACACTAACACAAGTGCGAAAAGTGTTTTTTCCACACTAATACAAGTGCAAAAGTGGTTTCCTGCACTAACAGAAGTGCGAAAAGTGATTTTTCAACACTAACACAAGTGCGAAAAGTGGTTTTTCAACACTAACACAAGTGCGAAAAGTGGTTTTTCAACACTAACACAAGTGTGAAAAGTGGTTTTTCAACACTAACACAAGTGCGAAAAGTGGTTTTTCCACAATAATACAAGTGCAAAAGTGGTTTCCTGCACCAACACAAGTGCGAAAAGTGGTTTTTCAACACTAACACAAGTGCGAAAAGTGGTTTTTCAACACTATCAAAAGTGCAAAAAGTGTTTTTTCCACACTAATACATGTGCAAAAGTGGTTTCCTGCACTAACACAAGTGCGAAAAGTGGTTTTTCAACACTAACACAAGTGCGAAAAGTGGTTTTTCAACACTATCACAAGTGCGAAAAGTGTTTTTTCCACACTAATACAAGTGCAAAAGTGGTTTCCTGCACCAACACAAGTGCGAAAAGTGGTTTTTCAACACTAACACAAGTGCGAAAAGTGGTTTTTCAACACTAACATAAGTGCGAAAAGTGTTTTTTCCACACTAATACAAGTGCAAAAGTGGTTTCCTGCATCAACACAAGTGCGAAAAGTGGTTTTTCAACACTAACACAAGTGCGAAAAGTGGTTTTTCAACACTAACACAAGTGCGAAAAGTGTTTTTTCAACACTAACACAAGTGCGAAAAGTGGTTTTTCCACACTAATACAAGTGCAAAAGTGGTTTCCTGCACCAATACAAGTGCGAAAAGTGGTTTTTCAACACTAACAGAAGTGCGAAAAGTGGTTTTTCAACACTAACACAAGTGCAAAAAGTGTTTTTTCCACACTAATACAAGTGCAAAAGTGGTTTCCTGCACCAACACAAGTGCGAAAAGTGGTTTTTCAACACTAACACAAGTGCAAAAAGTGGTTTTTCAACACTAACACAAGTGCGAAAAGTGGTTTTTCCACACTAATACAAGTGCAAAAGTGGTTTCCTGCACCAACACAAGTGCGAAAAGTGTTTTTTCAACACTAACAGAAGTGCGAAAAGTGGTTTTTCAACACTAACACAAGTGCAAAAAGTGTTTTTTCCACACTAATACAAGTGCAAAAGTGGTTTACTGCACCAACACAAGTGCGAAAAGTGGTTTTCAACACTAACACAAGTGCGTAAAGTGGTTTTTCAACACTAACACAAGTGCTAAAAGTAGTTTTTCCACACTAATACAAGTGCAAAAGTGGTTCCCTGCACCAACACAAGTACGAAAAGTGGTTTTTCAACACTAACACAAGTGTGAAAAGTGGTTTTTCAACACTATCACAAGTGCAAAAAGTGTTTTTTCCACACTAATACAAGTGCAAAAGTGGTTTCCTGCACCAACACAAGTGCGAAAAGTGGTTTTTCAACACTAACACAAGTGCGAAAAGTGGTTTTTCAACACTAACACAAGTGCGAAAAGTGGTTTTTGCACACTAATACAAGTGCAAAAGTGGTTTCCTGCACCAACACAAGTGCGAAAAGTGGTTTTTCAACACTAACACAAGTGCGAAAAGTGGTTTTTCAACACTAACACAAGTGCGAAAAGTGGTTTTTCCCACACTAATACAAGTGCAAAAGTGGTTTCCTGCACCAACACAAGTGCGAAAATTGGTTTTTCAACACTAACACAGGTGCGAAAAGTGGTTTTTCAACACTAACACAAGTGCAAAAAGTGGTTTTTCCACACTAATACAAGTGCAAAAGTGGTTTCCTGCACCAACACAAGTGCGAAATGTGGTTTTTCAACACTAACACAAGTGCGAAAAGTTGTTTTTCAACACTATCACAAGTGCAAAAAGTGTTTTTTCCACACTAATACAAGTGCAAAAGTGGTTTCCTGCACCAACACAAGTGCGAAAGGTGGTTTTTCAACACTAACACAAGTGCGAAAAGTGGTTTTTCAACACTAACACAAGTGCGAAAAGTGGTTTTTCAACACTAACACAAGTGCGAAAAGTGTTTTTCAACACTAACACAAGTGCGAAAAGTGGTTTTTCCACACTAATACAAGTGCAAAAGTGGTTTCCTGCACCAATACAAGTGCGAAAAGTGGTTTTTCAACACTAACACAAGTGCGAAAAGTGTTTTTTCAACACTAACAGAAGTGCGAAAAGTGGTTTTTCAACACTAACACAAGTGCAAAAAGTGTTTTTTCCACACTAATACAAGTGCAAAAGTGGTTTACTGCACCAACACAAGTGCGAAAAGTGGTTTTTCAACACTAACACAAGTGCGAAAAGTGGTTTTTCAACACTAACACAAGTGCTAAAAGTAGTTTTTCCACACTAATACAAGTGCAAAAGTGGTTTCCTGCACCAACACAAGAACGAAAAGTGGTTTTTCAACACTAACACAAGTGTGAAAAGTGGTTTTTCAACACTATCACAAGTGCAAAAAGTGTTTTTTCCACACTAATACAAGTGCAAAAGTGGTTTCCTGCACCAACACAAGTGCGAAAAGTGGTTTTTCAACACTAACACAAGTGCGAAAAGTGGTTTTTCAACACTAACACAAGTGCGAAAAGTGGTTTTTGCACACTAATACAAGTGCAAAAGTGGTTTCCTGCACCAACACAAGTGCGAAAAGTGGTTTTTCAACACTAACACAAGTGCGAAAAGTGGTTTTTCAACACTAACACAAGTGCGAAAAGTGGTTTTTCCCACACTAATACAAGTGCAAAAGTGGTTTCCTGCACCAACACAAGTGCGAAAAGTGGTTTTTCAACACTAACACAGGTGCGAAAAGTGGTTTTTCAACACTAACGCAAGTGCAAAAAGTGGTTTTTCCACACTAATACAAGTGCAAAAGTGGTTTCCTGCACCAACACAAGTGCGAAATGTGGTTTTTCAACACTAACACAAGTGCGAAAAGTGGTTTTTCAACACTATCACAAGTGCAAAAAGTGTTTTTTCCACACTAATACAAGTGCAAAAGTGGTTTCCTGCACCAACACAAGTGCGAAAGGTGGTTTTTCAACACTAACACAAGTGCGAAAAGTGGTTTTTCAACACTAACACAAGTGTGAAAAGTGGTTTTTCAACACTAACACAAGTGCGAAAAGTGGTTTTTCAACACTAACACAAGTGCGAAAAGTGTTTTTTCCACACTAATACAAGTGCAAAAGTGGTTTCCTGCACCAACACAAGTGCGAAAAGTGGTTTTTCAACACTAACACAAGTGCGAAAAGTGGTTTTTCAACACTAACACAAGTGCAAAAAGTGGTTTTTCAACACTAACACAAGTGCGAAAAGTGGTTTTTCAACACTAACACAAGTGCGAAAAGTGTTTTTTCCACACTAATACAAGTGCAAAAGTGGTTTCCTGCACCAACACAAGTGCGAAAAGTGGTTTTTCAACACTAACACAAGTGCGAAAAGTGGTTTTTCAACACTAACACAAGTGCGAAAAGTGGTTTTTCAACACTAACACAAGTGCGAAAAGTGGTTTTTCAACACTAACACAAGTGCGAAAAGTGGTTTTTCCACAATAATACAAGTGCAAAAGTGGTTTCCTGCACCAACACAAGTGCGAAAAGTGGTTTTTCAACACTAACACAAGTGCGAAAAGTGGTTTTTCAACAATATCACAAGTGCAAAAAGTGTTTTTTCCACACTAATACATGTGCAAAAGTGGTTTCCTGCACTAACACAAGTGCGAAAAGTGGTTTTTCAACACTAACACAAGTGCGAAAAGTGGTTTTTCAACACTATCACAAGTGCGAAAAGTGTTTTTTCCACACTAATACAAGTGCAAAAGTGGTTTCCTGCACCAACACAAGCGCGAAAAGTGGTTTTTCAACACTAACACAAGTGCGAAAAGTGGTTTTTCAACACTAACACAGGTGCGAAAAGTGGTTTTTCAACACTAACACAAGTGCAAAAAGTGGTTTTTCCACGCTAATACAAGTGCAAAAGTGGTTTCCTGCACCAACACAAGTGCGAAATGTGGTTTTTCAACACTAACACAAGTGCGAAAAGTGGTTTTTCAACACTATCACAAGTGCAAAAAGTGTTTTTTCCACACTAATACATGTGCAAAAGTGGTTTCCTGCACTAACACAAGTGCGAAAAGTGGTTTTTCAACACTAACACAAGTGCGAGAAGTGGTTTTTCAACACTATCACAAGTGCGAAAAGTGTTTTTTCCACACTAATACAAGTGCAAAAGTGGTTTCCTGCACCAACACAAGTGCGAAAAGTGGTTTTTCAACACTAACACAAGTGCGAAAAGTGGTTTTTCAACACGAACACAAGTGCGAAAGTGTTTTTTTCACACTAATACAAGTGCAAAAGTGGTTTCCTGCATCAACACAAGTGCGAAAAGTGGTTTTTCAACACTAACACAAGAGCGAAAAGTGGTTTTTCAACACTAACACAAGTGCGAAAAGTGTTTTTTCAACACTAACACAAGTGCGAAAAGTGGTTTTTCAACACTAATACAAGTGCAAAAGTGGTTTCCTGCACCAACACAAGTGCGAAAAGTGGTTTTTCAACACTAACACAAGTGCAAAAAGTGGTTTTTTAACACTATCACAAGTGCAAAAAGTGTTTTTTCCACACTAATACAAGTGCAGAAGTGGTTTCCTGCACCAATACAAGTGCGAAAAGTGGTTTTTCAACACTAACACAAGTGCGAAAAGTGGTTTTTCAACACTAACACAAGTGCGAAAAGTGGTTTTTCCACACTAATACAAGTGCAAAAGTGGTTTCCTGCACCAACACAAGTGCGAAAAGTGGTTTTTCAACACTAACACAAGTGCGAAAAGTGGTTTTTCAACACTAACACTAGTGCGAAAAGTGGTTTTTCAACACTTACACAAGTGCGAAAAGTGGTTTTTCAACACTAACACAAGTGCGAAAAGTGTTTTTTCCACACTAATACAAGTGCAAAAGTGGTTTCCTGCACCAACACAAGTGCGAAAAGTGGTTTTTCAACACTAACACAAGTGCGAAAAGTGGTTTTTCAACACTAACACAAGTGCGAAAAGTGGTTTTTCAACACTAACACAAGTGCGAAAAGTGGTTTTTCAACACTAACACAAGTGCGAAAAGTGGTTTTTCCACAATAATACAAGTGCAAAAGTGGTTTCCTGCACCAACACAAGTGCGAAAAGTGGTTTTTCAACACTAACACAAGTGCGAAAAGTGGTTTTTCAACAATATCACAAGTGCAAAAAGTGTTTTTTCCACACTAATACATGTGCAAAAGTGGTTTCCTGCACTAACACAAGTGCGAAAAGTGGTTTTTCAACACTAACACAAGTGCGAAAAGTGGTTTTTCAACACTATCACAAGTGCGAAAAGTGTTTTTTCCACACTAATACAAGTGCAAAAGTGGTTTCCTGCACCAACACAAGCGCGAAAAGTGGTTTTTCAACACTAACACAAGTGCGAAAAGTGGTTTTTCAACACTAACACAGGTGCGAAAAGTGGTTTTTCAACACTAACACAAGTGCAAAAAGTGGTTTTTCCACACTAATACAAATGCAAAAGTGGTTTCCTGCACCAACACAAGTGCGAGAAGTGGTTTTTCAACACTATCACAAGTGCGAAAAGTGTTTTTTCCACACTAATACAAGTGCAAAAGTGGTTTCCTGCACCAACACAAGTGCGAAAAGTGGTTTTTCAACACTAACACAAGTGCGAAAAGTGGTTTTTCAACACTAACACAAGTGCAAAAGTGTTTTTTTCACACTAATACAAGTGCAAAAGTGGTTTCCTGCATCAACACAAGTGCGAAAAGTGGTTTTTCAACACTAACACAAGAGCGAAAAGTGGTTGTTCAACACTAACACAAGTGCGAAAAGTGTTTTTTCAACACTAACACAAGTGCGAAAAGTGGTTTTTCAACACTAACACAAGTGCGAAAAGTGGTTTTTCAACACTAATACAAGTGCAAAAGTGGTTTCCTGCACAACACAAGTGCGAAAAGTGGTTTTTCAACACTAACACAAGTGCAAAAAGTGGTTTTTCAACACTATCACAAGTGCAAAAAGTGTTTTTTCCACACTAATACAAGTGCAAAAGTGGTTTCCTGCACCAATACAAGTGCGAAAAGTGGTTTTTCAACAATAACACAAGTGCGAAAAGTGGTTTTTCAACACTATTACAAGTGCAAAAAGTGTTTTTTCCACACTAATACAAGTGCAAAAGTGGTTTCCTGCACCAACACAAGTGCGAAGAGTGGTTTTTCAACACTAACACAAGTGCGAAAAGTGGTTTTTCCACACTAATACAAGTGCGAAAAGTGGTTTTCCACACTAATACAAGTGCAAAAGTGGTTTCCTGCACCAACACAAGTGCGAAAAGTGGTTTTTCAACACTAACACAAGTGCGAAAGTAGTTTTCCACACTAATACAAGTGCAAAAGTGGTTTCCTGCACCAACACAAGTGCGAAAAGTGGTTTTTCAACACTAACACAAGTGCGAAAAGTGGTTTTTCAACACTATCACAAGTGCAAAAAGTGTTTTTCCACACTAATACAAGTGCAAAAGTGGTTTCCTGCACCAACACAAGTGCGAAAAGTGGTTTATCCACACTAATACAAGTGCAAAAGTGGTTTCCTGCACCAACACAAGTGCAAAAAGTGTTTTTTCCACACTAATACAAGTGCAAAAGTGGTTTCCTGCACCAACACAAGTGCGAAAAGTGGGTTTTCAACACTAACACAAGTGCGAAAAGTGGTTTTTCAACACTAACACAAGTGCGAAAAGTGGTTTTTCCACACTAATACAAGTGCAAAAGTGGTTTTTCAACACTAACACAGGTGCGAAAAGTGGTTTTTCAACACTAACACAAGTGCAAAAAGTGGTTTTCCACACTAATACAAGTGCAAAAGTGGTTTCCTGCACCAACACAAGTGCGAAATGTGGTTTTTCAACACTAACACAAGTGCGAAAAGTGGTTTTTCAACACTATCACAAGTGCAAAAAGTGTTTTTTCCACACTAATACAAGGGCAAAAGTGGTTTCCTGCACCAACACAAGTGCGAAAAGTGGTTTTTCAACACTAACACAAGTGCGAAAAGTGGTTTTTCAACACTAACACAAGTGTGAAAAGTGGTTTTTCAACACTAAACACAAGTGCGAAAAGTGGTTTTTCAACACTAACACAAGTGTGAAAAGTGTTTTTTCCACACTAATACAAGTGCAAAAGTGGTTTCCTGCACCAACACAAGTGCAAAAAGTGGTTTTTCAACACTAACACAAGTGCGAAAAGTTGGTTTTTCAACACTAACACAAGTGCGAAAAGTGGTTTTTCAACACTAACACAAGTGCGAAAAGTGGTTTCCTGCACCAACACAAGTGCGAAAAGTGGTTTTTCAACACTAACACAAGTGCGAAAAGTGGTTTTTCAACACTATCACAAGTGCAAAAAGTGTTTTTTCCACACTATAACATGTGCAAAAGTGGTTTCCTGCACTAACACAGTGCGAAAAGTGGTTTTTCAACACTAACACAAGTGCGAGAACTGGTTTTTCAACACTATCACAAGTGCGAAAAGTGTTTTTTCCACACTAATACAAGTGCAAAAGTGGTTTCCTGCACCAACACAAGTGCGAAAAGTGGTTTTTCAACACTAACACAAGTGCGAAAAGTGGTTTTCAACACTAACACAAGTGCGAAAGTGTTTTTTTCACACTAATACAAGTGCAAAAGTGGTTTCCTGCATCAACACAAGTGCGAAAAGTGGTTTTCAACACTAACACAAGAGCGAAAAGTGGTTTTTCAACACTAACACAAGTGCGAAAAGTGTTTTTTCAACACTAACACAAGTGCGAAAAGTGGTTTTTCAACACTAACACAAGTGCGAAAAGCGGTTTTCAACACTAAATCAAGTGCAAAAGTGGTTTCCTGCACCAACAAAAGTGCGAAAAGTGGTTTTTTTTCAACACTAACACAAGTGCGAAAAGTGTTTTTTCAACACTAACACAAGTGCGAAAAGTGGTTTTTCCACACTAATACAAGTGCAAAAGTGGTTTCCTGCACCAATACAAGTGCGAAAAGTGGTTTTTCAACACTAACAGAAGTGCGAAAAGTGGTTTTTCAACACTAACACAAGTGCAAAAAGTGTTTTTTCCACACTAATACAAGTGCAAAAGTGGTTTCCTGCACCAACACAAGTGCGAAAAGTGGTTTTTCAACACTAACACAAGTGCAAAAAGTGGTTTTTCAACACTAACACAAGTGCGAAAAGTGGTTTTTCCACACTAATACAAGTGCAAAAGTGGTTTCCTGCACCAACACAAGTGCGAAAAGTGTTTTTTCAACACTAACAGAAGTGCGAAAAGTGGTTTTTCAACACTAACACAAGTGCAAAAAGTGTTTTTTCCACACTAATACAAGTGCAAAAGTGGTTTACTGCACCAACACAAGTGCGAAAAGTGGTTTTCAACACTAACACAAGTGCGTAAAGTGGTTTTTCAACACTAACACAAGTGCTAAAAGTAGTTTTTCCACACTAATACAAGTGCAAAAGTGGTTTCCTGCACCAACACAAGAACGAAAAGTGGTTTTTCAACACTAACACAAGTGTGAAAAGTGGTTTTTCAACACTATCACAAGTGCAAAAAGTGTTTTTTCCACACTAATACAAGTGCAAAAGTGGTTTCCTGCACCAACACAAGTGCGAAAAGTGGTTTTTCAACACTAACACAAGTGCGAACAGTGGTTTTTCAACACTAACACAAGTGCGAAAAGTGGTTTTTGCACACTAATACAAGTGCAAAAGTGGTTTCCTGCACCAACACAAGTGCGAAAAGTGGTTTTTCAACACTAACACAAGTGCGAAAAGTGGTTTTTCAACACTAACACAAGTGCGAAAAGTGGTTTTTCCCACACTAATACAAGTGCAAAAGTGGTTTCCTGCACCAACACAAGTGCGAAAAGTGGTTTTTCAACACTAACACAGGTGCGAAAAGTGGTTTTTCAACACAAACCAAGTGCAAAAAGTGGTTTTTCCACACTAATACAAGTGCAAAAGTGGTTTCCTGCACCAACACAAGTGCGAAATGTGGTTTTTCAACACTAACACAAGTGCGAAAAGTTGTTTTTCAACACTATCACAAGTGCAAAAAGTGTTTTTTCCACACTAATACAAGTGCAAAAGTGGTTTCCTGCACCAACACAAGTGCGAAAGGTGGTTTTTCAACACTAACACAAGTGCGAAAAGTGGTTTTTCAACACTAACACAAGTGCGAAAAGTGGTTTTTCAACACTAACACAAGTGCGAAAAGTGTTTTTTCAACACTAACACAAGTGCGAAAAGTGGTTTTTCCACACTAATACAAGTGCAAAAGTGGTTTCCTGCACCAATACAAGTGCGAAAAGTGGTTTTTCAACACTAACACAAGTGCGAAAAGTGGTTTTTCAACACTAACACAAGTGCAAAAAGTGTTTTTTCCACACTAATACAAGTGCAAAAGTGGTTTCCTGCACCAACACAAGTGCGAAAAGTGGTTTTTCAACACTAACACAAGTGCAAAAAGTGGTTTTTCAACACTATCACAAGTGCGAAAAGTGGTTTTTCCACACTAATACAAGTGCAAAAGTGGTTTCCTGCACCAACACAAGTGCGAAAAGTGTTTTTTCAACACTAACAGAAGTGCGAAAAGTGGTTTTTCAACACTAACACAAGTGCAAAAAGTGTTTTTTCCACACTAATACAAGTGCAAAAGTCGTTTACTGCACCAACACAAGTGCGAAAAGTGGTTTTTCAACACTAACACAAGTGCGAAAAGTGGTTTTTCAACACTAACACAAGTGCTAAAAGTAGTTTTTCCACACTAATACAAGTGCAAAAGTGGTTTCCTGCACCAACACAAGTACGAAAAGTGGTTTTTCAACACTAACACAAGTGTGAAAAGTGGTTTTTCAACACTATCACAAGTGCAAAAAGTGTTTTTTCCACACTAATACAAGTGCAAAAGTGGTTTCCTGCACCAACACAAGTGCGAAAAGTGGTTTTTCAACACTAACACAAGTGCGAAAAGTGGTTTTTCAACACTAACACAAGTGCGAAAAGTGGTTTTTGCACACTAATACAAGTGCAAAAGTGGTTTCCTGCACCAACACAAGTGCGAAAAGTGGTTTTTCAACACTAACACAAGTGCGAAAAGTGGTTTTTCAACACTAACACAAGTGCGAAAAGTGGTTTTTCCCACACTAATACAAGTGCAAAAGTGGTTTCCTGCACCAACACAAGTGCGAAAAGTGGTTTTTCAACACTAACACAGGTGCGAAAAGTGGTTTTCAACACTAACGCAAGTGCAAAAAGTGGTTTTTCCACACTAATACAAGTGCAAAAGTGGTTTCCTGCACCAACACAAGTGCGAAATGTGGTTTTTCAACACTAACACAAGTGCGAAAAGTGGTTTTTCAACACTATCACAAGTGCAAAAAGTGTTTTTTCCACACTAATACAAGTGCAAAAGTGGTTTCCTGCACCAACACAAGTGCGAAAGGTGGTTTTTCAACACTAACACAAGTGCGAAAAGTGGTTTTTCAACACTAACACAAGTGTGAAAAGTGGTTTTTCAACACTAACACAAGTGCGAAAAGTGGTTTTTCAACACTAAC
Source organism: Myxine glutinosa (assembly GCF_964187855.1). NCBI lineage: Eukaryota > Metazoa > Chordata > Myxini > Myxiniformes > Myxinidae > Myxine > Myxine glutinosa. Next base: position 25,444 of record NW_027617922.1, on the reverse strand, counting down.
ACAAGTGCGAAAAGTGTTTTTTCCACACTAATACAAGTGCAAAAGTGGTTTCCTGCACCAACACAAGTGCGAAAAGTGGTTTTTCAACACTAACACAAGTGCGAAAAGTGGTTTTTCAACACTAACACAAGTGCGAAAAGTGGTTTTTCAACACTAACACAAGTGCGAAAAGTGGTTTTTCAACACTAACACAAGTGCGAAAAGTGTTTTTTCCACACTAATACAAGTGCAAAAGTGGTTTCCTGCACCAACACAAGTGCGAAAAGTGGTTTTTCAACACTAACACAAGTGCGAAAAGTGGTTTTTCAACACTAACACAAGTGCGAAAAGTGGTTTTTCAACACTAACACAAGTGCGAAAAGTGGTTTTTCAACACTAACACAAGTGCGAAAAGTGGTTTTTCCACAATAATACAAGTGCAAAAGTGGTTTCCTGCACCAACACAAGTGCGAAAAGTGGTTTTTCAACACTAACACAAGTGCGAAAAGTGGTTTTTCAACAATATCACAAGTGCAAAAAGTGTTTTTTCCACACTAATACATGTGCAAAAGTGGTTTCCTGCACTAACACAACTGCGAAAAGTGGTTTTTCAACACTAACACAAGCGCGAAAAGTGGTTTTTCAACACTATCACAAGTGCGAAAAGTGTTTTTTCCACACTAATACAAGTGCAAAAGTGGTTTCCTGCACCAATACAAGCGCGAAAAGTGGTTTTTCAACACTAACACAAGTGCGAAAAGTGGTTTTTCAACACTAACACAGGTGCGAAAAGTGGTTTTTCAACACTAACACAAGTGCAAAAAGTGGTTTTTCCACACTAATACAAGTGCAAAAGTGGTTTCCTGCACCAACACAAGTGCGAAATGTGGTTTTTCAACACTAACACAAGTGCGAAAAGTGGTTTTTCAACACTATCACAAGTGCAAAAAGTGTTTTTTCCACACTAATACATGTGCAAAAGTGGTTTCCTGCACTAACACAAGTGCGAAAAGTGGTTTTTCAACACTAACACAAGTGCGAGAAGTGGTTTTTCAACACTATCACAAGTGCGAAAAGTGTTTTTTCCACACTAATACAAGTGCAAAAGTGGTTTCCTGCACCAACACAAGTGCGAAAAGTGGTTTTTCAACACTAACACAAGTGCGAAAAGTGGTTTTTCAACACTAACACAAGTGCGAAATTGTTTTTTTCACACTAATACAAGTGCAAAAGTGGTTTCCTGCATCAACACAAGTGCGAAAAGTGGTTTTTCAACACTAACACAAGAGCGAAAAGTGGTTTTTCAACACTAACACAAGTGCGAAAAGTGTTTTTTCAACACTAACACAAGTGCGAAAAGTGGTTTTTCAACACTAATACAAGTGCAAAAGTGGTTTACTGCACCAACACAAGTGCGAAAAGTGGTTTTTCAACACTAACACAAGTGCAAAAAGTGGTTTTTTAACACTATCACAAGTGCAAAAAGTGTTTTTTCCACACTAATACAAGTGCAAAAGTGGTTTCCTGCACCAATACAAGTGCGAAAAGTGGTTTTTCAACACTAACACAAGTGCGAAAAGTGGTTTTTCAACACTAACACAAGTGCGAAAAGTGGTTTTTCCACACTAATACAAGTGCAAAAGTGGTTTCCTGCACCAACACAAGTGCGAAAAGTGGTTTTTCAACACTAACACAAGTGCGAAAAGTGGTTTTTCAACACTAACACTAGTGCGAAAAGTGGTTTTTCAACACTTACACAAGTGCGAAAAGTGGTTTTTCAACACTAACACAAGTGCGAAAAGTGTTTTTTCCACACTAATACAAGTGCAAAAGTGGTTTCCTGCACCAACACAAGTGCGAAAAGTGGTTTTTCAACACTAACACAAGTGCGAAAAGTGGTTTTTCAACACTAACACAAGTGCGAAAAGTGGTTTTTCAACAATATCACAAGTGCAAAAAGTGTTTTTTCCACACTAATACATGTGCAAAAGTGGTTTCCTGCACTAACACAAGTGCAAAAAGTGGTTTTTCAACACTAACACAAGTGCGAAAAGTGGTTTTTCAACACTATCACAAGTGCGAAAAGTGTTTTTTCCACACTAATACAAGTGCAAAAATGGTTTCCTGCACCAACACAAGCGCGAAAAGTGGTTTTTCAACACTAACACAAGTGCGAAAAGTGGTTTTTCAACACTAACACAGGTGCGAAAAGTGGTTTTTCAACACTAACACAAGTGCAAAAAGTGGTTTTTCCACACTAATACAAATGCAAAAGTGGTTTCCTGCACCAACACAAGTGCGAGAAGTGGTTTTTCAACACTATCACAAGTGCGAAAAGTGTTTTTTCCACACTAATACAAGTGCAAAAGTGGTTTCCTGCACCAACACAAGTGCAAAAAGTGGTTTTTCAACACTAACACAAGTGCGAAAAGTGGTTTTTCAACACTAACACAAGTGCGAAAAGTGGTTTTTCAACACTAACACAAGTGCGAAAAGTGGTTTCCTGCACCAACACAAGTGCGAAAAGTGGTTTTTCAACACTAACACAAGTGCGAAAAGTGGTTTTTCAACACTATCACAAGTGCAAAAAGTGTTTTTTCCACACTATAACATGTGCAAAAGTGGTTTCCTGCACTAACACAAGTGCGAAAAGTGGTTTTTCAACACTAACACAAGTGCGAGAACTGGTTTTTCAACACTATCACAAGTGCGAAAAGTGTTTTTTCCACACTAATACAAGTGCAAAAGTGGTTTCCTGCACCAACACAAGTGCGAAAAGTGGTTTTTCAACACTAACACAAGTGCGAAAAGTGGTTTTTCAACACTAACACAAGTGCGAAAGTGTTTTTTTCACACTAATACAAGTGCAAAAGTGGTTTCCTGCATCAACACAAGTGCGAAAAGTGGTTTTTCAACACTAACACAAGAGCGAAAAGTGGTTTTTCAACACTAACACAAGTGCGAAAAGTGTTTTTTCAACACTAACACAAGTGCGAAAAGTGGTTTTTCAACACTAACACAAGTGCGAAAAGCGGTTTTTCAACACTAATACAAGTGCAAAAGTGGTTTCCTGCACCAACAAAAGTGCGAAAAGTGGTTTTTCAACACTAACACAAGTGCGAAAAGTGTTTTTTCAACACTAACACAAGTGCGAAAAGTGGTTTTTCCACACTAATACAAGTGCAAAAGTGGTTTCCTGCACCAATACAAGTGCGAAAAGTGGTTTTTCAACACTAACAGAAGTGCGAAAAGTGGTTTTTCAACACTAACACAAGTGCAAAAAGTGTTTTTTCCACACTAATACAAGTGCAAAAGTGGTTTCCTGCACCAACACAAGTGCGAAAAGTGGTTTTTCAACACTAACACAAGTGCAAAAAGTGGTTTTTCAACACTAACACAAGTGCGAAAAGTGGTTTTTCCACACTAATACAAGTGCAAAAGTGGTTTCCTGCACCAACACAAGTGCGAAAAGTGTTTTTTCAACACTAACAGAAGTGCGAAAAGTGGTTTTTCAACACTAACACAAGTGCAAAAAGTGTTTTTTCCACACTAATACAAGTGCAAAAGTGGTTTACTGCACCAACACAAGTGCGAAAAGTGGTTTTCAACACTAACACAAGTGCGTAAAGTGGTTTTTCAACACTAACACAAGTGCTAAAAGTAGTTTTTCCACACTAATACAAGTGCAAAAGTGGTTTCCTGCACCAACACAAGAACGAAAAGTGGTTTTTCAACACTAACACAAGTGTGAAAAGTGGTTTTTCAACACTATCACAAGTGCAAAAAGTGTTTTTTCCACACTAATACAAGTGCAAAAGTGGTTTCCTGCACCAACACAAGTGCGAAAAGTGGTTTTTCAACACTAACACAAGTGCGAAAAGTGGTTTTTCAACACTAACACAAGTGCGAAAAGTGGTTTTTGCACACTAATACAAGTGCAAAAGTGGTTTCCTGCACCAACACAAGTGCGAAAAGTGGTTTTTCAACACTAACACAAGTGCGAAAAGTGGTTTTTCAACACTAACACAAGTGCGAAAAGTGGTTTTTCCCACACTAATACAAGTGCAAAAGTGGTTTCCTGCACCAACACAAGTGCGAAAAGTGGTTTTTCAACACTAACACAGGTGCGAAAAGTGGTTTTTCAACACAAACCAAGTGCAAAAAGTGGTTTTTCCACACTAATACAAGTGCAAAAGTGGTTTCCTGCACCAACACAAGTGCGAAATGTGGTTTTTCAACACTAACACAAGTGCGAAAAGTTGTTTTTCAACACTATCACAAGTGCAAAAAGTGTTTTTTCCACACTAATACAAGTGCAAAAGTGGTTTCCTGCACCAACACAAGTGCGAAAGGTGGTTTTTCAACACTAACACAAGTGCGAAAAGTGGTTTTTCAACACTAACACAAGTGCGAAAAGTGGTTTTTCAACACTAACACAAGTGCGAAAAGTGTTTTTTCAACACTAACACAAGTGCGAAAAGTGGTTTTTCCACACTAATACAAGTGCAAAAGTGGTTTCCTGCACCAATACAAGTGCGAAAAGTGGTTTTTCAACACTAACACAAGTGCGAAAAGTGGTTTTTCAACACTAACACAAGTGCAAAAAGTGTTTTTTCCACACTAATACAAGTGCAAAAGTGGTTTCCTGCACCAACACAAGTGCGAAAAGTGGTTTTTCAACACTAACACAAGTGCAAAAAGTGGTTTTTCAACACTATCACAAGTGCGAAAAGTGGTTTTTCCACACTAATACAAGTGCAAAAGTGGTTTCCTGCACCAACACAAGTGCGAAAAGTGTTTTTTCAACACTAACAGAAGTGCGAAAAGTGGTTTTTCAACACTAACACAAGTGCAAAAAGTGTTTTTTCCACACTAATACAAGTGCAAAAGTCGTTTACTGCACCAACACAAGTGCGAAAAGTGGTTTTTCAACACTAACACAAGTGCGAAAAGTGGTTTTTCAACACTAACACAAGTGCTAAAAGTAGTTTTTCCACACTAATACAAGTGCAAAAGTGGTTTCCTGCACCAACACAAGTACGAAAAGTGGTTTTTCAACACTAACACAAGTGTGAAAAGTGGTTTTTCAACACTATCACAAGTGCAAAAAGTGTTTTTTCCACACTAATACAAGTGCAAAAGTGGTTTCCTGCACCAACACAAGTGCGAAAAGTGGTTTTTCAACACTAACACAAGTGCGAAAAGTGGTTTTTCAACACTAACACAAGTGCGAAAAGTGGTTTTTGCACACTAATACAAGTGCAAAAGTGGTTTCCTGCACCAACACAAGTGCGAAAAGTGGTTTTTCAACACTAACACAAGTGCGAAAAGTGGTTTTTCAACACTAACACAAGTGCGAAAAGTGGTTTTTCCCACACTAATACAAGTGCAAAAGTGGTTTCCTGCACCAACACAAGTGCGAAAAGTGGTTTTTCAACACTAACACAGGTGCGAAAAGTGGTTTTCAACACTAACGCAAGTGCAAAAAGTGGTTTTTCCACACTAATACAAGTGCAAAAGTGGTTTCCTGCACCAACACAAGTGCGAAATGTGGTTTTTCAACACTAACACAAGTGCGAAAAGTGGTTTTTCAACACTATCACAAGTGCAAAAAGTGTTTTTTCCACACTAATACAAGTGCAAAAGTGGTTTCCTGCACCAACACAAGTGCGAAAGGTGGTTTTTCAACACTAACACAAGTGCGAAAAGTGGTTTTTCAACACTAACACAAGTGTGAAAAGTGGTTTTTCAACACTAACACAAGTGCGAAAAGTGGTTTTTCAACACTAACACAAGTGCGAAAAGTGTTTTTTCCACACTAATACAAGTGCAAAAGTGGTTTCCTGCACCAACACAAGTGCGAAAAGTGGTTTTTCAACACTAACACAAGTGCGAAAAGTGGTTTTTCAACACTAACACAAGTGCGAAAAGTGGTTTTTCAACACTAACACAAGTGCGAAAAGTGGTTTTTCAACACTAACACAAGTGCGAAAAGTGTTTTTTCCACACTAATACAAGTGCAAAAGTGGTTTCCTGCACCAACACAAGTGCGAAAAGTGGTTTTTCAACACTAACACAAGTGCGAAAAGTGGTTTTTCAACACTAACACAAGTGCGAAAAGTGGTTTTTCAACACTAACACAAGTGCGAAAAGTGGTTTTTCAACACTAACACAAGTGCGAAAAGTGGTTTTTCCACAATAATACAAGTGCAAAAGTGGTTTCCTGCACCAACACAAGTGCGAAAAGTGGTTTTTCAACACTAACACAAGTGCGAAAAGTGGTTTTTCAACAATATCACAAGTGCAAAAAGTGTTTTTTCCACACTAATACATGTGCAAAAGTGGTTTCCTGCACTAACACAACTGCGAAAAGTGGTTTTTCAACACTAACACAAGCGCGAAAAGTGGTTTTTCAACACTATCACAAGTGCGAAAAGTGTTTTTTCCACACTAATACAAGTGCAAAAGTGGTTTCCTGCACCAATACAAGCGCGAAAAGTGGTTTTTCAACACTAACACAAGTGCGAAAAGTGGTTTTTCAACACTAACACAGGTGCGAAAAGTGGTTTTTCAACACTAACACAAGTGCAAAAAGTGGTTTTTCCACACTAATACAAGTGCAAAAGTGGTTTCCTGCACCAACACAAGTGCGAAATGTGGTTTTTCAACACTAACACAAGTGCGAAAAGTGGTTTTTCAACACTATCACAAGTGCAAAAAGTGTTTTTTCCACACTAATACATGTGCAAAAGTGGTTTCCTGCACTAACACAAGTGCGAAAAGTGGTTTTTCAACACTAACACAAGTGCGAGAAGTGGTTTTTCAACACTATCACAAGTGCGAAAAGTGTTTTTTCCACACTAATACAAGTGCAAAAGTGGTTTCCTGCACCAACACAAGTGCGAAAAGTGGTTTTTCAACACTAACACAAGTGCGAAAAGTGGTTTTTCAACACTAACACAAGTGCGAAATTGTTTTTTTCACACTAATACAAGTGCAAAAGTGGTTTCCTGCATCAACACAAGTGCGAAAAGTGGTTTTTCAACACTAACACAAGAGCGAAAAGTGGTTTTTCAACACTAACACAAGTGCGAAAAGTGTTTTTTCAACACTAACACAAGTGCGAAAAGTGGTTTTTCAACACTAATACAAGTGCAAAAGTGGTTTACTGCACCAACACAAGTGCGAAAAGTGGTTTTTCAACACTAACACAAGTGCAAAAAGTGGTTTTTTAACACTATCACAAGTGCAAAAAGTGTTTTTTCCACACTAATACAAGTGCAAAAGTGGTTTCCTGCACCAATACAAGTGCGAAAAGTGGTTTTTCAACACTAACACAAGTGCGAAAAGTGGTTTTTCAACACTAACACAAGTGCGAAAAGTGGTTTTTCCACACTAATACAAGTGCAAAAGTGGTTTCCTGCACCAACACAAGTGCGAAAAGTGGTTTTTCAACACTAACACAAGTGCGAAAAGTGGTTTTTCAACACTAACACTAGTGCGAAAAGTGGTTTTTCAACACTTACACAAGTGCGAAAAGTGGTTTTTCAACACTAACACAAGTGCGAAAAGTGTTTTTTCCACACTAATACAAGTGCAAAAGTGGTTTCCTGCACCAACACAAGTGCGAAAAGTGGTTTTTCAACACTAACACAAGTGCGAAAAGTGGTTTTTCAACACTAACACAAGTGCGAAAAGTGGTTTTTCAACAATATCACAAGTGCAAAAAGTGTTTTTTCCACACTAATACATGTGCAAAAGTGGTTTCCTGCACTAACACAAGTGCAAAAAGTGGTTTTTCAACACTAACACAAGTGCGAAAAGTGGTTTTTCAACACTATCACAAGTGCGAAAAGTGTTTTTTCCACACTAATACAAGTGCAAAAATGGTTTCCTGCACCAACACAAGCGCGAAAAGTGGTTTTTCAACACTAACACAAGTGCGAAAAGTGGTTTTTCAACACTAACACAGGTGCGAAAAGTGGTTTTTCAACACTAACACAAGTGCAAAAAGTGGTTTTTCCACACTAATACAAATGCAAAAGTGGTTTCCTGCACCAACACAAGTGCGAGAAGTGGTTTTTCAACACTATCACAAGTGCGAAAAGTGTTTTTTCCACACTAATACAAGTGCAAAAGTGGTTTCCTGCACCAACACAAGTGCGAAAAGTGGTTTTTCAACACTAACACAAGTGCGAAAAGTGGTTTTTCAACACTAACACAAGTGCGAAAGTGTTTTTTTCACACTAATACAAGTGCAAAAGTGGTTTCCTGCATCAACACAAGTGCGAAAAGTGGTTTTTCAACACTAACACAAGAGCGAAAAGTGGTTTTTCAACACTAACACAAGTGCGAAAAGTGTTTTTTCAACACTAACACAAGTGCGAAAAGTGGTTTTTCAACACTAACACAAGTGCGAAAAGTGGTTTTTCAACACTAATACAAGTGCAAAAGTGGTTTCCTGCACCAACACAAGTGCGAAAAGTGGTTTTTCAACACTAACACAAGTGCAAAAAGTGGTTTTTCAACACTATCACAAGTGCAAAAAGTGTTTTTTCCACACTAATACAAGTGCAAAAGTGGTTTCCTGCACCAATACAGGTGCGAAAAGTGGTTTTTCAACACTAACACAAGTGCGAAAAGTGGTTTTTCAACACTAACACAAGTGCGAAAAGTGGTTTTTCCACACTAATACAAGTGCAAAAGTGGTTTCCTGCACCAACACAAGTGCGAAAAGTGGTTTTTCAACAATAACACAAGTGCGAAAAGTGGTTTTTCAACACTATTACAAGTGCAAAAAGTGTTTTTTCCACACTAATACAAGTGCAAAAGTGGTTTCCTGCACCAACACAAGTGCGAAGAGTGGTTTTTCAACACTAACACAAGTGCGAAAAGTGGTTTTTCCACACTAATACAAGTGCGAAAAGTGGTTTTCCACACTAATACAAGTGCAAAAGTGGTTTCCTGCACCAACACAAGTGCGAAAAGTGGTTTTTCAACACTAACACAAGTGCGAAAAGTAGTTTTCCACACTAATACAAGTGCAAAAGTGGTTTCCTGCACCAACACAAGTGCGAAAAGTGGTTTTTCAACACTAACACAAGTGCGAAAAGTGGTTTTTCAACACTATCACAAGTGCAAAAAGTGTTTTTTCCACACTAATACAAGTGCAAAAGTGGTTTCCTGCACCAACACAAGTGCGAAAAGTGGTTTATCCACACTAATACAAGTGCAAAAGTGGTTTCCTGCACCAACACCAGTGCAAAAAGTGTTTTTTCCACACTAATACAAGTGCAAAAGTGGTTTCCTGCACCAACACAAGTGCGAAAAGTTGGTTTTCAACACTAACACAAGTGCGAAAAGTGGTTTTTCAACACTAACACAAGTGCGAAAAGTGGTTTTTCCACAATAATACAAGTGCAAAAGTGGTTTCCTGCACCAACACAAGTGCGAAAAGTGGTTTTTCAACACTAACACAAGTGCGAAAAGTGGTTTTTCAACAATATCACAAGTGCAAAAAGTGGTTTTTCCACACTAATACAAGTGCAAAAGTGGTTTTTCAACACTAACACAGGTGCGAAAAGTGGTTTTTCAACACTAACACAAGTGCAAAAAGTGGTTTTTCCACACTAATACAAGTGCAAAAGTGGTTTCCTGCACCAACACAAGTGCGAAATGTGGTTTTTCAACACTAACACAAGTGCGAAAAGTGGTTTTTCAACACTATCACAAGTGCAAAAAGTGTTTTTTCCACACTAATACAAGTGCAAAAGTGGTTTCCTGCACCAACACAAGTGCGAAAAGTGGTTTTTCAACACTAACACAAGTGCGAAAAGTGGTTTTTCAACACTAACACAAGTGCGAAAAGTGGTTTTTCAACACTAACACAAGTGCGAAAAGTGGTTTTTCAACACTAACACAAGTGCGAAAAGTGTTTTTTCCACACTAATACAAGTGCAAAAGTGGTTTCCTGCACCAACACAAGTGCAAAAAGTGGTTTTTCAACACTAACACAAGTGCGAAAAGTGGTTTTTCAACACTAACACAAGTGCGAAAAGTGGTTTTTCAACACTAACACAAGTGCGAAAAGTGGTTTCCTGCACCAACACAAGTGCGAAAAGTGGTTTTTCAACACTAACACAAGTGCGAAAAGTGGTTTTTCAACACTATCACAAGTGCAAAAAGTGTTTTTTCCACACTATAACATGTGCAAAAGTGGTTTCCTGCACTAACACAAGTGCGAAAAGTGGTTTTTCAACACTAACACAAGTGCGAGAACTGGTTTTTCAACACTATCACAAGTGCGAAAAGTGTTTTTTCCACACTAATACAAGTGCAAAAGTGGTTTCCTGCACCAACACAAGTGCGAAAAGTGGTTTTTCAACACTAACACAAGTGCGAAAAGTGGTTTTTCAACACTAACACAAGTGCGAAAGTGTTTTTTTCACACTAATACAAGTGCAAAAGTGGTTTCCTGCATCAACACAAGTGCGAAAAGTGGTTTTTCAACACTAACACAAGAGCGAAAAGTGGTTTTTCAACACTAACACAAGTGCGAAAAGTGTTTTTTTAACACTAACACAAGTGCGAAAAGTGGTTTTTCAACACTAACACAATTGCGAAAAGTGGTTTTTCAACACTAATACAAGTGCAAAAGTGGTTTCCTGCACCAACACAAGTGCGAAAAGTGGTTTTTCAACACTAACACAAGTGCAAAAAGTGGTTTTTCAACACTATCACAAGTGCAAAAAGTGTTTTTTCAACACTAATACAAGTGCAAAAGTGGTTTCCTGCACCAATACAAGTGCGAAAAGTGGTTTTTCAACACTAACACAAGTGCGAAAAGTGGTTTTTCAACACTAACATAAGTGCGAAAAGTGGTTTTTCCACACTAATACAAGTGCAAAAGTGGTTTCCTGCACCAACACAAGTGCGAGAGGTGGTTTTTCAACACTATCACAAGTGCGAAAAGTGTTTTTTCCACACTAATACAAGTGCAAAAGTGGTTTCCTGCACCAACACAAGTGCGAAAAGTGGTTTTTCAACACTAACACAAGTGCGAAAAGTGGTTTTTCAACACTAACACAAGTGCGAAAGTGTTTTTTTCACACTAATACAAGTGCAAAAGTGGTTTCCTGCATCAACACAAGTGCGAAAAGTGGTTTTTCAACACTAACACAAGAGCGAAAAGTGGTTTTTCAACACTAACACAAGTGCGAAAAGTGTTTTTTCAACACTAACACAAGTGCGAAAAGTGGTTTTTCAACACTAACACAAGTGCGAAAAGTGGTTTTTCAACACTAATACAAGTGCAAAAGTGGTTTCCTGCACCAACACAAGTGCGAAAAGTGGTTTTTCAACACTAACACAAGTGCAAAAAGTGGTTTTTCAACACTATCACAAGTGCAAAAAGTGTTTTTTCCACACTAATACAAGTGCAAAAGTGGTTTCCTGCACCAATACAGGTGCGAAAAGTGGTTTTTCAACACTAACACAAGTGCGAAAAGTGGTTTTTCAACACTAACACAAGTGCGAAAAGTGGTTTTTCCACACTAATACAAGTGCAAAAGTGGTTTCCTGCACCAACACAAGTGCGAAAAGTGGTTTTTCAACAATAACACACGTGCGAAAAGTGGTTTTTCAACACTATTACAAGTGCAAAAAGTGTTTTTTCCACACTAATACAAGTGCAAAAGTGGTTTCCTGCACCAACACAAGTGCGAAGAGTGGTTTTTCAACACTAACACAAGTGCGAAAAGTGGTTTTTCCACACTAATACAAGTGCGAAAAGTGGTTTTCCACACTAATACAAGTGCAAAAGTGGTTTCCTGCACCAACACAAGTGCGAAAAGTGGTTTTTCAACACTAACACAAGTGCGAAAAGTAGTTTTCCACACTAATACAAGTGCAAAAGTGGTTTCCTGCACCAACACAAGTGCGAAAAGTGGTTTTTCAACACTAACACAAGTGCGAAAAGTGGTTTTTCAACACTATCACAAGTGCAAAAAGTGTTTTTTCCACACTAATACAAGTGCAAAAGTGGTTTCCTGCACCAACACAAGTGCGAAAAGTGGTTTATCCACACTAATACAAGTGCAAAAGTGGTTTCCTGCACCAACACCAGTGCAAAAAGTGTTTTTTCCACACTAATACAAGTGCAAAAGTGGTTTCCTGCACCAACACAAGTGCGAAAAGTTGGTTTTCAACACTAACACAAGTGCGAAAAGTGGTTTTTCAACACTAACACAAGTGCGAAAAGTGGTTTTTCCACAATAATACAAGTGCAAAAGTGGTTTCCTGCACCAACACAAGTGCGAAAAGTGGTTTTTCAACACTAACACAAGTGCGAAAAGTGGTTTTTCAACAATATCACAAGTGCAAAAAGTGGTTTTTCCACACTAATACAAGTGCAAAAGTGGTTTTTCAACACTAACACAGGTGCGAAAAGTGGTTTTTCAACACTAACACAAGTGCAAAAAGTGGTTTTTCCACACTAATACAAGTGCAAAAGTGGTTTCCTGCACCAACACAAGTGTGAAAAGTGCTTTTTCAACACTATCACAAGTGCAAAAAGTGTTTTTTCCACACTAATACAAGTGCAAAAGTGGTTTCCTGCACCAACACAAGTACGAAAAGTGGTTTTTCAACACTAACACAAGTGCGAAAAGTGATTTTTCAACACTAACACAAGTGCGAAAAGTGGTTTTTCAACACTATCACAAGTGCAAAAAGTGTTTTTTCCACACTAATACAAGTGCAAAAGTGGTTTCCTGCACCAACACAAGTGTGAAAAGTGGTTTTTCAACACTAACACAAGTGCGAAAAGTGGTTTTTCAACACTATCACAAGTGCAAAAAGTGTTTTTTCCACACTAATACAAGTGCAAAAGTGGTTTCCTGCACCAACACAAGTGCGAAAAGTGGTTTTTCAACACTAACACAAGTGCGAAAAGTGGTTTTTCAACACTAACACAAGTGCGAAAAGTGGTTTTTCAACACTAACACAAGTGCGAAAAGTGGTTTTTCAACACTAACACAAGTGCGAAAAGTGTTTTTTCCACACTAATACAAGTGCAAAAGTGGTTTCCTGCACCAACACAAGTGTGAAAAGTGGTTTTTCAACACTAACACAAGTGCGAAAAGTGGTTTTTCAACACTATCACAAGTGCAAAAAGTGTTTTTTCCACACTAATACAAGTGCAAAAGTGGTTTCCTGCACCAACACAAGTGCGAAAAGTGGTTTTTCAACACTAACACAAGTGCGAAAAGTGGTTTTTCAACACTATCACAAGTGCAAAAAGTGTTTTTTCCACACTAATACAAGTGCAAAAGTGGTTTCCTGCACCAACACAAGTGCGAAAAGTGGTTTTTCAACACTAACACAAGTGCGAAAAGTGGTTTTTCCACACTAATACAAGTGCAAAAGTGGTTTCCTGCACCAACACAAGTGCGAAAAGTGGTTTTTCAACACTAACACAAGTGCGAAAAGTGGTTTTTCAACACTATCACAAGTGCAAAAAGTGTTTTTTCCACACTAATACAAGTGCAAAAGTGGTTTCCTGCACCAACACAAGTGCGAAAAGTGGTTTTTCAACACTAACACAAGTGCAAAAAGTGGTTTTTCAACACTATCACAAGTGCAAAAAGTGTTTTTTCCACACTAATACAAGTGCAAAAGTGGTTTCCTGCACCAATACAAGTGCGAAAAGTGGTTTTTCAACACTAACACAAGTGCGAAAAGTGGTTTTTCAACACTAACACAAGTGCGAAAAGTGGTTTTTCCACACTAATACAAGTGCAAAAGTGGTTTCCTGCACCAACACAAGTGCAAAAAGTGGTTTTTCAACAATAACACAAGTGCGAAAAGTGGTTTTTCAACACTATCACAAGTGCAAAAGTGGTTTCCTGCACCAACACAAGTGCGAAAAGTGGTTTTTCAACACTAACACAAGTGCGAAAAGTGGTTTTTCCACACTAATACAAGTGCAAAAGTGGTTTCCTGCACCAACACAAGTGCGAAAAGTGGTTTTTCAACACTAACACAAGTGCGAAAAGTGGTTTTTCAACACTATCACAAGTGCAAAAAGTGTTTTTTCCACACTAATACAAGTGCAAAAGTGGTTTCCTGCACCAACACAAGTGCGAAAAGTGGTTTTTCAACACTAACAGAAGTGCGAAAAGTGGTTTTTCAACACTAACACAAGTGCGAAAAGTGGTTTTTCAACACTAACACAAGTGCGAAAAGTCGTTTTTCAACACTAACACAAGTGCGAAAAGTGGTTTTTCCACACTAATACAAGTGCAAAAGTGGTTTCCTGCACCAACACAAGTGCGAAAAGTGTTTTTTCAACACTAACACAAGTGTGAAAAGTGCTTTTTCAACACTATCACAAGTGCAAAAAGTGTTTTTTCCACACTAATACAAGTGCAAAAGTGGTTTCCTGCACCAACACAAGTACGAAAAGTGGTTTTTCAACACTAACACAAGTGCGAAAAGTGATTTTACAACACTAACACAAGTGCGAAAAGTGGTTTTTCAACACTATCACAAGTGCAAAAAGTGTTTTTTCCACACTAATACAAGTGCAAAAGTGGTTTCCTGCACCAACACAAGTGTGAAAAGTGGTTTTTCAACACTAACACAAGTGCGAAAAGTGGTTTTTCAACACTATCACAAGTGCAAAAAGTGTTTTTTCCACACTAATACAAGTGCAAAAGTGGTTTCCTGCACCAACACAAGTGCGAAAAGTGGTTTTTCAACACTAACACAAGTGCGAAAAGTGGTTTTTCAACACTAACACAAGTGCGAAAAGTGGTTTTTCAACACTAACACAAGTGCGAAAAGTGGTTTTTCAACACTAACACAAGTGCGAAAAGTGTTTTTTCCACACTAATACAAGTGCAAAAGTGGTTTCCTGCACCAACACAAGTGTGAAAAGTGGTTTTTCAACACTAACACAAGTGCGAAAAGTGGTTTTTCAACACTATCACAAGTGCAAAAAGTGGTTTTTCAACACTAACACAAGTGCGAAAAGTGGTTTCCTGCACCAACACAAGTGCGAAAAGTGGTTTTTCAACACTAACACAAGTGCGAAAAGTGGTTTTTCAACACTATCACAAGTGCAAAAAGTGTTTTTTCCACACTATAACATGTGCAAAAGTGGTTTCCTGCACTAACACAAGTGCGAAAAGTGGTTTTTCAACACTAACACAAGTGCGAGAACTGGTTTTTCAACACTATCACAAGTGCGAAAAGTGTTTTTTCCACACTAATACAAGTGCAAAAGTGGTTTCCTGCACCAACACAAGTGCGAAAAGTGGTTTTTCAACACTAACACAAGTGCGAAAAGTGGTTTTTCAACACTAACACAAGTGCGAAAGTGTTTTTTTCACACTAATACAAGTGCAAAAGTGGTTTCCTGCATCAACACAAGTGCGAAAAGTGGTTTTTCAACACTAACACAAGAGCGAAAAGTGGTTTTTCAACACTAACACAAGTGCGAAAAGTGTTTTTTTAACACTAACACAAGTGCGAAAAGTGGTTTTTCAACACTAACACAATTGCGAAAAGTGGTTTTTCAACACTAATACAAGTGCAAAAGTGGTTTCCTGCACCAACACAAGTGCGAAAAGTGGTTTTTCAACACTAACACAAGTGCAAAAAGTGGTTTTTCAACACTATCACAAGTGCAAAAAGTGTTTTTTCAACACTAATACAAGTGCAAAAGTGGTTTCCTGCACCAATACAAGTGCGAAAAGTGGTTTTTCAACACTAACACAAGTGCGAAAAGTGGTTTTTCAACACTAACACAAGTGCGAAAAGTGGTTTTCCACACTAATACAAGTGCAAAAGTGGTTTCCTGCACCAACACAAGTGCGAAAAGTGGTTTTTCAACAATAACACAAGTGCGAAAAGTGGTTTTTCAACACTATCACAAGTGCAAAAAGTGTTTTTTCCACACTAATACAAGTGCAAAAGTGGTTTCCTGCACCAACACAAGTGCGAAAAGTGGTTTTTCAACACTAACACAAGTGCGAAAAGTGGTTTTTCCACACTAATACAAGTGCAAAAGTGGTTTCCTGCACCAACACAAGTGCGAAAAGTGGTTTTTCAACACTAACACAAGTGCGAAAAGTGGTTTTTCAACACTATCACAAGTGCAAAAAGTGTTTTTTCCACACTAATACAAGTGCAAAAGTGGTTTCCTGCACCAACACAAGTGCGAAAAGTGGTTTTTCAACACTAACAGAAGTGCGAAAAGTGGTTTTTCAACACTAACACAAGTGCGAAAAGTGGTTTTTCAACACTAACACAAGTGCGAAAAGTCGTTTTTCAACACTAACACAAGTGCGAAAAGTGGTTTTTCCACACTAATACAAGTGCAAAAGTGGTTTCCTGCACCAACACAAGTGCGAAAAGTGTTTTTTCAACACTAACACAAGTGTGAAAAGTGCTTTTTCAACACTATCACAAGTGCAAAAAGTGTTTTTTCCACACTAATACAAGTGCAAAAGTGGTTTCCTGCACCAACACAAGTACGAAAAGTGGTTTTTCAACACTAACACAAGTGCGAAAAGTGATTTTTCAACACTAACACAAGTGCGAAAAGTGGTTTTTCAACACTATCACAAGTGCAAAAAGTGTTTTTTCCACACTAATACAAGTGCAAAAGTGGTTTCCTGCACCAACACAAGTGTGAAAAGTGGTTTTTCAACACTAACACAAGTGCGAAAAGTGGTTTTTCAACACTATCACAAGTGCAAAAAGTGTTTTTTCCACACTAATACAAGTGCAAAAGTGGTTTCCTGCACCAACACAAGTGCGAAAAGTGGTTTTTCAACACTAACACAAGTGCGAAAAGTGGTTTTTCAACACTAACACAAGTGCGAAAAGTGGTTTTTCAACACTAACACAAGTGCGAAAAGTGGTTTTTCAACACTAACACAAGTGCGAAAAGTGTTTTTTCCACACTAATACAAGTGCAAAAGTGGTTTCCTGCACCAACACAAGTGTGAAAAGTGGTTTTTCAACACTAACACAAGTGCGAAAAGTGGTTTTTCAACACTATCACAAGTGCAAAAAGTGTTTTTTCCACACTAATACAAGTGCAAAAGTGGTTTCCTGCACCAACACAAGTGCGAAAAGTGGTTTTTCAACACTAACACAAGTGCGAAAAGTGGTTTTTCAACACTATCACAAGTGCAAAAAGTGTTTTTTCCACACTAATACAAGTGCAAAAGTGGTTTCCTGCACCAACACAAGTGCGAAAAGTGGTTTTTCAACACTAACACAAGTGCGAAAAGTGGTTTTTCCACACTAATACAAGTGCAAAAGTGGTTTCCTGCACCAACACAAGTGCGAAAAGTGGTTTTTCAACACTAACACAAGTGCGAAAAGTGGTTTTTCAACACTATCACAAGTGCAAAAAGTGTTTTTTCCACACTAATACAAGTGCAAAAGTGGTTTCCTGCACCAACACAAGTGCGAAAAGTGGTTTTTCAACACTAACACAAGTGCAAAAAGTGGTTTTTCAACACTATCACAAGTGCAAAAAGTGTTTTTTCCACACTAATACAAGTGCAAAAGTGGTTTCCTGCACCAATACAAGTGCGAAAAGTGGTTTTTCAACACTAACACAAGTGCGAAAAGTGGTTTTTCAACACTAACACAAGTGCGAAAAGTGGTTTTTCCACACTAATACAAGTGCAAAAGTGGTTTCCTGCACCAACACAAGTGCAAAAAGTGGTTTTTCAACAATAACACAAGTGCGAAAAGTGGTTTTTCAACACTATCACAAGTGCAAAAAGTGTTTTTTCCACACTAATACAAGTGCAAAAGTGGTTTCCTGCACCAACACAAGTGCGAAAAGTGGTTTTTCAACACTAACACAAGTGCGAAAAGTGGTTTTTCCACACTAATACAAGTGCAAAAGTGGTTTCCTGCACCAACACAAGTGCGAAAAGTGGTTTTTCAACACTAACACAAGTGCGAAAAGTGGTTTTTCAACACTATCACAAGTGCAAAAAGTGTTTTTTCCACACTAATACAAGTGCAAAAGTGGTTTCCTGCACCAACACAAGTGCGAAAAGTGGTTTTTCAACACTAACAGAAGTGCGAAAAGTGGTTTTTCAACACTAACACAAGTGCGAAAAGTGGTTTTTCCACACTAATACAAGTGCAAAAGTGGTTTCCTGCACCAACACAAGTGCGAAAAGTGGTTTTTCAACACTAACACAAGTGCGAAAAGTCGTTTTTCAACACTAACACAAGTGCGAAAAGTGGTTTTTCCACACTAATACAAGTGCAAAAGTGGTTTCCTGCACCAACACAAGTGCGAAAAGTGTTTTTTCAACACTAACACAAGTGTGAAAAGTGGTTTTTCAACACTATCACAAGTGCAAAAAGTGTTTTTTCCACACTAATACAAGTGCAAAAGTGGTTTCCTGCACCAACACAAGTACAAAAAGTGGTTTTTCAACACTAACACAAGTGCGAAAAGTGGTTTTTCAACACTAACACAAGTGCGAAAAGTGGTTTTTCAACACTATCACAAGTGCAAAAAGTGTTTTTTCCACACTAATACAAGTGCAAAAGTGGTTTCCTGCACCAACACAGTGTGAAAAGTGGTTTTTCAACACTAACAGAAGTGCGAAAAGTGTTTTTTCAACACTATCACAAGTGCAAAAAGTGTTTTTTCCACACTAATACAAGTGCAAAAGTGGTTTCCTGCACCAACACAAGTGCGAAAAGTGGTTTTTCAACACTAACACAAGTGCGAAAAGTGGTTTTTCAACACTAACACAAGTGCGAAAAGTGGTTTTTCAACACTATCACAAGTGCAAAAAGTGTTTTTTCCACACTAATACAAGTGCAAAAGTGGTTTCCTGCACCAACACAAGTGCGAAAAGTGGTTTTTCAACACTAACACAAGTGCGAAAAGTGGTTTTTCAACACTAACACAAGTGCGAAAAGTGGTTTTTCCACACTAATACAAGTGCAAAAGTGGTTTCCTGCACCAATACAAGTGCGAAAAGTGGTTTTTCAACACTAACACAAGTGCGAAAAGTGGTTTTTCAATACTAACACAAGTGCGAGAAGTGGTTTTTCAACACTATCACAAGTGCGAAAATGTTTTTTCCACACTAATACAAGTGCAAAAGTGGTTTCCTGCACCAACACAAGTGCGAAAAGTGGTTTATCCACACTAATACAAGTGCAAAAGTGGTTTCCTGCACCAACACAAGTGCAAAAAGTGTTTTTTCCACACTAATACAAGTGCAAAAGTGGTTTCCTGCACCAACACAAGTGCGAAAAGTGGTTTTTCAACACTAATACAAGTGCGAAAAGTGGTTTTTCAACACTAACACAAGTGCGAAAAGTGGTTTTTCCACAATAATACAAGTGCAAAAGTGGTTTCCTGCACCAACACAAGTGCGAAAAGTGGTTTTTCAACACTAACACAAGTGCGAAAAGTGGTTTTTCAACAATATCACAAGTGCAAAAAGTGTTTTTTCCACACTACTACATGTGCAAAAGTGGTTTCCTGCACTAACACAAGTGCGAAAAGTGGTTTTTCAACACTAACACAAGTGCGAAAAGTGATTTTTCAACACTATCACAAGTGCGAAAAGTGTTTTTTCCACACTAATACAAGTGCAAAAGTGGTTTCCTGCACCAACACAAGCGCGAAAAGTGGTTTTTCAACACTAACACAAGTGCGAAAAGTGGTTTTTCAACACTATCACAAGTGCAAAAAGTGTTTTTTCCACACTAATACAAGTGCAAAAGTGGTTTCCTGCACCAACACAAGTGCGAAAAGTGGTTTTTCAACACTAACAGAAGTGCGAAAAGTGGTTTTTCAACACTAACACAAGTGCGAAAAGTGGTTTTTCCACACTAATACAAGTGCAAAAGTGGTTTCCTGCACCAACACAAGTGCGAAAAGTGGTTTTCAACACTAACACAAGTGCGAAAAGTCGTTTTTCAACACTAACACAAGTGCGAAAAGTGGTTTTTCCACACTAATACAAGTGCAAAAGTGGTTTCCTGCACCAACACAAGTGCGAAAAGTGTTTTTTCAACACTAACACAAGTGTGAAAAGTGGTTTTTCAACATTATCACAAGTGCAAAAAGTGTTTTTTCCACACTAATACAAGTGCAAAAGTGGTTTCCTGCACCAACACAAGTACGAAAAGTGGTTTTTCAACACTAACACAAGTGCGAAAAGTGGTTTTTCAACACTAACACAAGTGCGAAAAGTGGTTTTTCAACACTATCACAAGTGCAAAAAGTGTTTTTTCCACACTAATACAAGTGCAAAAGTGGTTTCCTGCACCAACACAAGTGTGAAAAGTGGTTTTTCAACACTAACACAAGTGCGAAAAGTGGTTTTTCAACACTATCACAAGTGCAAAAAGTGTTTTTTCCACACTAATACAAGTGCAAAAGTGGTTTCCTGCACCAACACAAGTGCGAAAAGTGGTTTTTCAACACTAACACAAGTGCGAAAAGTGGCTTTTCAACACTAACACAAGTGCGAAAAGTGGTTTTTCAACACTAACACAAGTGCGAAAAGTGGTTTTTCAACACTAACACAAGTGCGAAAAGTGTTTTTTCCACACTAATACAAGTGCAAAAGTGGTTTCCTGCACCAACACAAGTGCAAAAAGTGGTTTTTCAACACTAACACAAGTGCGAAAAGTGGTTTTTCAACACTAACACAAGTGCGAAAAGTGGTTTTTCAACACTAACACAAGTGCGAAAAGTGGTTTCCTGCACCAACACAAGTGCGAAAAGTGGTTTTTCAACACTAACACAAGTGCGAAAAGTGGTTTTTCAACACTATCACAAATGCAAAAAGTGTTTTTTCCACACTATAACATGTGCAAAAGTGGTTTCCTGCACTAACACAAGTGCGAAAAGTGGTTTTTCAACACTAACACAAGTGCGAGAACTGGTTTTTCAACACTATCACAAGTGCGAAAAGTGTTTTTTCCACACTAATACAAGTGCAAAAGTGGTTTCCTGCACCAACACAAGTGCGAAAAGTGGTTTTTCAACACTAACACAACTGCGAAAAGTGGTTTTTCAACACTAACACAAGTGCGAAAGTGTTTTTTTCACACTAATACAAGTGCAAAAGTGGTTTCCTGCATCAACACAAGTGCGAAAAGTGGTTTTTCAACACTAACACAAGTGCGAAAAGTGGTTTTTCAACACTAACACAAGTGCGAAAAGTGGTTTTTCAACACTAATACAAGTGCAAAAGTGGTTTCCTGCACCAACACAAGTGCGAAAAGTGGTTTTTCAACACTAACACAAGTGCAAAAAGTGGTTTTTCAACACTATCACAAGTGCGAAAAGTGTTTTTTCAACACTAACACAAGTGCGAAAAGTGTTTTTTCAACACTAACACAAGTGCGAAAAGTGGTTTTTCAACACTAACACAAGTGCGAAAAGTGGTTTTTCAACACTAATACAAGTGCAAAAGTGGTTTCCTGCACCAACACAAGTGCGAGAGGTGGTTTTTCAACACTAACACAAGTGCGAGAACTGGTTTTTCAACACTATCACAAGTGCGAAAAGTGTTTTTTCCACACTAATACAAGTGCAAAAGTGGTTTCCTGCACCAACACAAGTGCGAAAAGTGGTTTTTCAACACTAACACAAGTGCGAAAAGTGGTTTTTCAACACTAACACAAGTGCGAAAGTGTTTTTTTCACACTAATACAAGTGCAAAAGTGGTTTCCTGCATCAACACAAGTGCGAAAAGTGGTTTTTCAACACTAACACAAGAGCGAAAAGTGGTTTTTCAACACTAACACAAGTGCGAAAAGTGTTTTTTTAACACTAACACAAGTGCGAAAAGTGGTTTTTCAACACTAACACAATTTGCGAAAAGTGGTTTTTCAACACTAATACAAGTGCAAAAGTGGTTTCCTGCACCAACACAAGTGCGAAAAGTGGTTTTTCAACACTAACACAAGTGCAAAAAGTGGTTTTTCAACACTATCACAAGTGCAAAAAGTGTTTTTTCAACACTAATACAAGTGCAAAAAGTGGTTTCCTGCACCAATACAAGTGCGAAAAGTGGTTTTTCAACACTAACACAAGTGCGAAAAGTGGTTTTTTCAACACTAACACAAGTGCGAAAAGTGGTTTTTCCACACTAATACAAGTGCAAAAGTGGTTTCCTGCACCAACACAAGTGCGAAAAGTGGTTTTTCAACAATAACACAAGTGCGAAAAGTGGTTTTTCAACACTATCACAAGTGCAAAAAGTGTTTTTTCCACACTAATACAAGTGCAAAAGTGGTTTCCTGCACCAACACAAGTGCGAAAAGTGGTTTTTCAACACTAACACAAGTGCGAAAAGTGGTTTTTTCCACACTAATACAAGTGCAAAAGTGGTTTCCTGCACCAACACAAGTGCGAAAAGTGGTTTTTCAACACTAACACAAGTGCGAAAAGTGGTTTTTCAACACTATCACAAGTGCAAAAAGTGTTTTTTTCCACACTAATACAAGTGCAAAAGTGGTTTCCTGCACCAACACAAGTGCGAAAAGTGGTTTTTCAACACTAACAGAAGTGCGAAAAGTGGTTTTTTCAACACTAACACAAGTGCGAAAAGTGGTTTTCCACACTAATACAAGTGCAAAAGTGGTTTCCTGCACCAACACAAGTGCGAAAAGTGGTTTTTCAACACTAACACAAGTGCGAAAAGTCGTTTTTCAACACTAACACAAGTGCGAAAAGTGGTTTTTCCACACTAATACAAGTGCAAAAGTGGTTTCCTGCACCAACACAAGTGCGAAAAGTGTTTTTTCAACACTAACACAAGTGTGAAAAGTGCTTTTTTCAACACTATCACAAGTGCAAAAAGTGTTTTTTTCCACACTAATACAAGTGCAAAAGTGGTTTCCTGCACCAACACAAGTACGAAAAGTGGTTTTTCAACACTAACACAAGTGCGAAAAGTGATTTTTCAACACTAACACAAGTGCGAAAAGTGGTTTTTCAACACTATCACAAGTGCAAAAAGTGTTTTTTCCACACTAATACAAGTGCCAAAAGTGGTTTCCTGCACCAACACAAGTGTGAAAAGTGGTTTTTTCAACACTAACACAAGTGCGAAAAAGTGGTTTTTCAACACTATCACAAGTGCAAAAAGTGTTTTTTCCACACTAATACAAGTGCAAAAGTGGTTTCCTGCACCAACACAAGTGCGAAAAGTGGTTTTTCAACACTAACACAAGTGCGAAAAGTGGTTTTTCAACACTAACACAAGTGCGAAAAGTGGTTTTTCAACACTAACACAAGTGCGAAAAGTGGTTTTTCAACACTAACACAAGTGCGAAAAGTGTTTTTTCCACACTAATACAAGTGCAAAAGTGGTTTCCTGCACCAACACAAGTGTGAAAAGTGGTTTTTCAACACTAACACAAGTGCGAAAAGTGGTTTTTCAACACTATCACAAGTGCAAAAAGTGTTTTTTCCACACTAATACAAGTGCAAAAGTGGTTTCCTGCACCAACACAAGTGCGAAAAGTGGTTTTTCAACACTAACACAAGTGCGAAAAGTGGTTTTTCAACACTATCACAAGTGCAAAAAGTGTTTTTTCCACACTAATACAAGTGCAAAAGTGGTTTCCTGCACCAACACAAGTGCGAAAAGTGGTTTTTCAACACTAACACAAGTGCGAAAAGTGGTTTTTCCACACTAATACAAGTGCAAAAGTGGTTTCCTGCACCAACACAAGTGCGAAAAGTGGTTTTTCAACACTAACACAAGTGCGAAAAGTGGTTTTTCAACACTATCACAAGTGCAAAAAGTGTTTTTTCCACACTAATACAAGTGCAAAAGTGGTTTCCTGCACCAACACAAGTGCGAAAAGTGGTTTTTCAACACTAACACAAGTGCAAAAAGTGGTTTTTCAACACTATCACAAGTGCAAAAAGTGTTTTTTCCACACTAATACAAGTGCAAAAGTGGTTTCCTGCACCAATACAAGTGCGAAAAGTGGTTTTTCAACACTAACACAAGTGCGAAAAGTGGTTTTTCAACACTAACACAAGTGCGAAAAGTGGTTTTTCCACACTAATATAAGTGCAAAAGTGGTTTCCTGCACCAACACAAGTGCAAAAAGTGGTTTTTCAACAATAACACAAGTGCGAAAAGTGGTTTTTCAACACTATCACAAGTGCAAAAAGTGTTTTTTCCACACTAATACAAGTGCAAAAGTGGTTTCCTGCACCAACACAAGTGCGAAAAGTGGTTTTTCAACACTAACACAAGTGCGAAAAGTGGTTTTTCCACACTAATACAAGTGCAAAAGTGGTTTCCTGCACCAACACAAGTGCGAAAAGTGGTTTTTCAACACTAACACAAGTGCGAAAAGTGGTTTTTCAACACTATCACAAGTGCAAAAAGTGTTTTTTCCACACTAATACAAGTGCAAAAGTGGTTTCCTGCACCAACACAAGTGCGAAAAGTGGTTTTTCAACACTAACAGAAGTGCGAAAAGTGGTTTTTCAACACTAACACAAGTGCGAAAAGTGGTTTTTCCACACTAATACAAGTGCAAAAGTGGTTTCCTGCACCAACACAAGTGCGAAAAGTGGTTTTTCAACACTAACACAAGTGCGAAAAGTCGTTTTCAACACTAACACAAGTGCGAAAAGTGGTTTTTCCACACTAATACAAGTGCAAAAGTGGTTTCCTGCACCAACACAAGTGCGAAAAGTGTTTTTTCAACACTAACACAAGTGTGAAAAGTGGTTTTTCAACACTATCACAAGTGCAAAAAGTGTTTTTTCCACACTAATACAAGTGCAAAAGTGGTTTCCTGCACCAACACAAGTACAAAAAGTGGTTTTTCAACACTAACACAAGTGCGAAAAGTGGTTTTTCAACACTAACACAAGTGCGAAAAGTGGTTTTTCAACACTATCACAAGTGCAAAAAGTGTTTTTTCCACACTAATACAAGTGCAAAAGTGGTTTCCTGCACCAACACAGTGTGAAAAGTGGTTTTTCAACACTAACAGAAGTGCGAAAAGTGTTTTTTCAACACTATCACAAGTGCAAAAAGTGTTTTTTCCACACTAATACAAGTGCAAAAGTGGTTTCCTGCACCAACACAAGTGCGAAAAGTGGTTTTTCAACACTAACACAAGTGCGAAAAGTGGTTTTTTCAACACTAACACAAGTGCGAAAAGTGGTTTTTCAACACTATCACAAGTGCAAAAAGTGTTTTTTTTCCACACTAATACAAGTGCAAAACCAACACAAGTGCGAAAAGTGGTTTTTCAACACTAACACAAGTGCGAAAAGTGGTTTTTCAACACTAACACAAGTGCGAAAAGTGGTTTTTCCACACTAATACAAGTGCAAAAGTGGTTTCCTGCACCAATACAAGTGCGAAAAGTGGTTTTTCAACACTAACACAAGTGCGAAAAGTGGTTT
>NW_027617921.1:0-91972 GCF_964187855.1 Myxine glutinosa | reverse complement strand
GTGTGGAAAAAACACTTTTTGCACTTCTGATAGTGTTGAAAAACCACTTTTCGCACTTGTGTTAGTGTTGAAAAACCACTTTTCGCACTTGTGTTGGTGTTGAAAAACCACTTTTCGCACTTGTGTTGGTGCAGAAAACCACTTTTGCACTTGTATTAGTGTGGAAAACCACTTTTCGCACTTGTGTTAGTGTTGAAAAACCACTTTTCGCACTTGTGTTAGTGTTGAAAAACCACTTTTCGCACTTGTGTTGGTGCAGGAAACCACTTTTGCACTTGTATTAGTGTGGAAAAAACACATTTTGCACTTGTGATAGTGTTGAAAAACCACTTTTCGCACTTGTGTTAGTGTTGAAAAGCCACTTTTCACACTTGTGTTGGTGCAGGAAACCACTTTTGCACTTGTATTAGTGTGGAAAAACCACTTTTCGCACTTGTGTTAGTGTTGAAAAACCACTTTTCGCACTTGTGTTAGTGTTGAAAAACCACTTTTCGCACTTGTGTTGGTGCAGGAAACCACTTTTGCACTTGTATTAGTGTGGACAAAACACTTTTCGCACTTGTATTAGTGTGGAAAAACCACTTTTCGCACTTGTGTGAGTGTTGAAAAACCACCTTTCGCACTTGTGTTAGTGTGAAAAAAACACTTTTTGCACTTGTGATAGTGTTGAAAAACCACTTTTCGCACTTGTGTTGGTGCAGGAAACCACTTTTGCACTTGTATTAGTGTTGAAAAAGCACTTTTCGCACTTGTGTTAGTGTTGAAAAACCACCTTTCACACTTGTGTTGGTGCAGGAAACCACATTTGCACTTGTATTAGTGTGGAAAAACCACTTTTCGCACTTGTGTTAGTGTTGAAAAACCACTTTTCGCACTTGTGTTGGTGCAGGAAACCACTTTTGCACTTGTATTAGTGTGGAAAAAACACTTTTTGCACACGTGATAGTGTTGAAAAACACTTTTCGCACTTGTGTTAGTGTTGAAAAACCACTTTTCGCACTTGTGTTGGTGCAGGAAACCACTTTTGCACTTGTATTAGTGTGGAAAAACCACTTTTCGCACTTGTGTTAGTGTTGAAAAACCACTTTTTGCACTTGTGTTAGTGTTGAAAAACCACTTTTCGCACTTGTGTTGGTGCAGGAAACCACTTTTGCACTTGTATTAGTGTGGAAAAAACACTTTTTGCACTCGTGATAGTGTTGAAAAACCACTTTTCCCACTTGTGTTAGTGTTGAAAAACCACTTTTCGCACTTGTGTTGGTGCAGGAAACCACTTTTGCACTTGTATTAGTGTGGAAAAACACTTTTTGCACTCGTGATAGTGTTGAAAAACCACTTTTCGCACTTGTGTTAGTGTTGAAAAACCACTTTTCGCACTTGTGTTAGTGTTGAAAAACCACTTTTCGCACTTGTGTTAGTGTTGAAAAACCACTTTTCGCACTTGTGTTGGTGCAGGAAACCACTTTTGCACTTGTATTAGTGTGGAAAAACCACTTTTCGCACTTGTGTTAGTGTTGAAAAACCACTTTTCGCACTTGTGTTAGAGTTGAAAAACCACTTTTCGCACTTGTGTTGGTGCAGGAAACCACTTTTGCACTTGTATTAGTGTGGAAAAAACACTTTTTGCACTTGTGATAGTGTTGAAAAACCACTTTTTGCACTTGTGTTAGTGTTGAAAAACCACTTTTCGCACTTGTGTTAGTGTTGAAAAACCACTTTTCGCACTTGTGTTGGTGCAGGAAACCACTTTTGCACTTGTATTAGTGTGGAAAAAACACTTTTTGCACTTGTGATAGTGTTCAAAAACCACTTTTCGCACTTGTGTTAGTGTTGAAAAACCACTTTTCGCACTAGTGTTGGTGCAGGAAACCACTTTTGCACTTGTATTAGTGTGGAAAAAACACTTTTTGCACTTCTGATAGTGTTGAAAAACCACTTTTCGCACTTGTGTTAGTGTTGAAAAACCACTTTTCGCACTTGTGTTGGTGTTGAAAAACCACTTTTCGCACTTGTGTTGGTGCAGAAAACCACTTTTGCACTTGTATTAGTGTGGAAAACCACTTTTCGCACTTGTGTTAGTGTTGAAAAACCACTTTTCGCACTTGTGTTAGTGTTGAAAAACCACTTTTCGCACTTGTGTTGGTGCAGGAAACCACTTTTACACTTGTATTAGTGTGGAAAAAACACATTTTGCACTTGTGATAGTGTTGAAAAACGACTTTTCGCACTTGTGTTAGTGTTGAAAAGCCACTTTTCACACTTGTGTTGGTGCAGGAAACCACTTTTGCACTTGTATTAGTGTGGAAAAAACACTTTTTGCACTTGTGATAGTGTTGAAAAACCACTTTTCGCACTTGTGTTAGTGTTGAAAAACCACTTTTCGCAGTTGTGTTAGTGTTGAAAAACCACTTTTCGCACTTGTGTTGGTGCAGGAAACCACTTTTGCACTTGTATTAGTGTGGACAAAACACTTTTCGCACTTGTATTAGTGTGGAAAAACCACTTTTCGCACTTGTGTGAGTGTTGAAAAACCACCTTTTGCACTTGTGTTAGTGTGAAAAAAACACTTTTTGCACTTGTGATAGTGTTGAAAAACCACTTTTCGCACTTGTGTTGGTGCCGGAAACCACTTTTGCACTTGTATTAGTGTGGAAAAAACACTTTTCTCACTTGTGTTAGTGTTGAAAAACCACTTTTGCACTTGTATTAGTGTGAAAAAAACACTTTTTGCACTTGTGATAGTGTTGAAAAACCACTTTTCGCACTTGTGTTAGTGTTCAAAAACCACTTTTCGCACTTGTGTTGGTGCAGGAAACCACTTTTGCACTTGTATTAGTGTGGAAAAAACACTTTTCTCACTTGTGTTAGTGTTGAAAAACCACTTTTGCACTTGTATTAGTGTGAAAAAAACACTTTTTGCACTTGTGATAGTGTTGAAAAACCACTTTTCGCACTTGTGTTAGTGTTGAAAAACCACTTTTCGCACTTGTGTTGGTGCAGGAAACCACTTTTGCACTTGTATTAGTGTGGAAAAAACACTTTTCTCACTTGTGTTAGTGTTGAAAAACCACTTTTCGCACTTGTGTTAGTGTTGAAAAACCACTTTTCGCACTTGTGTTGGTGCAGGAAACCACTTTTGCACTTGTATTAGTGTGGAAAAAACACTTTTTGCACTTGTGATAGTGTTGAAAAACCACTTTTCGCACTTGTGATAGTGTTGAAAAACCACTTTTCGCACTTGTGTTAGTGTTGAAAAACCACTTTTCGCACTTGTGTTAGTGTTGAAAAACCACCTTTCGCACTTGTGTTAGTGTTGAAAAACCACTTTTCGCACTTGTGTTGGTGTGGAAAAAACACTTTTTGCACTTGTGATAGTGTTGAAAAACCACTTTTCGCACTTGTGATAGTGTTGAAAAACCACTTTTCGCACTTGTGATAGTGTTGAAAAACCACTTTTCGCACTTGTGTTAGTGTTGAAAAACCACTTTTCGCACTTGTGTTAGTGTTGAAAAACCACTTTTCGCACTTGTGTTAGTGTTGAAAAACCACTTTTCGCACTTGTGTTAGTGTTGAAAAACCACTTTTCGCACTTGTGTTGGTGCAGGAAACCACTTTTGCACTTGTATTAGTGTGGAAAAAACACATTTTGCACTTGTGATAGTGTTGAAAAACGACTTTTCGCACTTGTGTTAGTGTTGAAAAGCCACTTTTCACACTTGTGTTGGTGCAGGAAACCACTTTTGCACTTGTATTAGTGTGGAAAAAACACTTTTTGCACTTGTGATAGTGTTGAAAAACCACTTTTCGCACTTGTGTTAGTGTTGAAAAACCACTTTTCGCAGTTGTGTTAGTGTTGAAAAACCACTTTTCGCACTTGTGTTGGTGCAGGAAACCACTTTTGCACTTGTATTAGTGTGGACAAAACACTTTTCGCACTTGTATTAGTGTGGAAAAACCACTTTTCGCACTTGTGTGAGTGTTGAAAAACCACCTTTCGCACTTGTGTTAGTGTGAAAAAAACACTTTTTGCACTTGTGATAGTGTTGAAAAACCACTTTTCGCACTTGTGTTGGTGCAGGAAACCACTTTTGCACTTGTATTAGTGTGGAAAAAACACTTTTCTCACTTGTGTTAGTGTTGAAAAACCACTTTTGCACTTGTATTAGTGTGAAAAAAACACTTTTTGCACTTGTGATAGTGTTGAAAAACCACTTTTCGCACTTGTGTTAGTGTTCAAAAACCACTTTTCGCACTTGTGTTGGTGCAGGAAACCACTTTTGCACTTGTATTAGTGTGGAAAAAACACTTTTCTCACTTGTGTTAGTGTTGAAAAACCACTTTTGCACTTGTATTAGTGTGAAAAAAACACTTTTTGCACTTGTGATAGTGTTGAAAAACCACTTTTCGCACTTGTGTTAGTGTTGAAAAACCACTTTTCGCACTTGTGTTGGTGCAGGAAACCACTTTTGCACTTGTATTAGTGTGGAAAAAACACTTTTCTCACTTGTGTTAGTGTTGAAAAACCACTTTTCGCACTTGTGTTAGTGTTGAAAAACCACTTTTCGCACTTGTGTTGGTGCAGGAAACCACTTTTGCACTTGTATTAGTGTGGAAAAAACACTTTTTGCACTTGTGATAGTGTTGAAAAACCACTTTTCGCACTTGTGATAGTGTTGAAAAACCACTTTTCGCACTTGTGTTAGTGTTGAAAAACCACTTTTCGCACTTGTGTTAGTGTTGAAAAACCACCTTTCGCACTTGTGTTAGTGTTGAAAAACCACTTTTCGCACTTGTGTTGGTGTGGAAAAAACACTTTTTGCACTTGTGATAGTGTTGAAAAACCACTTTTCGCACTTGTGATAGTGTTGAAAAACCACTTTTCGCACTTGTGATAGTGTTTAAAAACCACTTTTCGCACTTGTGTTAGTGTTGAAAAACCACTTTTCGCACTTGTGTTAGTGTTGAAAAACCACTTTTCGCACTTGTGTTAGTGTTGAAAAACCACTTTTCGCACTTGTCTTGGTGCAGGAAACCACTTTTGCACTTGTATTAGTGTGGAAAAAACACTTTTTACACTTGTGATAGTGTTGAAAAACCACTTTTTGCACTTGTGTTAGTGTTGAAAAACCACTTTTCGCACTAGTGTTGGTGCAGGAAACCACTTTTGCACTTGTATTAGTGTGGACAAAACACTTTTCACACTTGTATTAGTGTGGAAAAACCACTTTTCGCACTTGTGTGAGTGTTGAAAAACCACCTTTCACACTTGTGTTAGTGTGAAAAAAACACTTTTTGCACTTGTGATAGTGTTGAAAAACCACTTTTCGCACTTGTGTTGGTGCAGGAAACCACTTTTGCACTTGTATTAGTGTGGAAAAAACACTTTTCTCACTTGTGTTAGTGTTGAAAAACCACTTTTGCACTTGTATTAGTGTGAAAAAAACACTTTTTGCACTTGTGATAGTGTTGAAAAACCACTTTTCGCACTTGTGATAGTGTTGAAAAACCACTTTTCGCACTTGTGTTAGTGTTGAAAAACCACTTTTCGCACTTGTGTTAGTGTTGAAAAACCACTTTTCGCACTTGTGTTGGTGCAGGAAACCACTTTTGCACTTGTATTAGTGTGGAAAAAACACTTTTTGCACTTGTGATAGTGTTGAAAAACCACTTTTCGCACTTGTGTTAGTGTTGAAAAACCACTTTTCGCACTTGTGTTGGTGCAGGAAACCACTTTTGCACTTGTATTAGTGTGGAAAAACCACTTTTCGCACTTGTGTTAGTGTTGAAAAACCACTTTTCGCACTTGTGTTAGTGTTGAAAAACCACTTTTCGCACTTGTGTTGGTGCAGGAAACCACTTTTGCACTTGTATTAGTGTGGAAAAAACACTTTTTGCACTTGTGATAGTGTTCAAAAACCACTTTTCGCACTTGTGTTAGTGTTGAAAAACCACTTTTCGCACTAGTGTTGGTGCAGGAAACCACTTTTGCACTTGTATTAGTGTGGAAAAAACACTTTTTGCACTTCTGATAGTGTTGAAAAACCACTTTTCGCACTTGTGTTAGTGTTGAAAAACCACTTTTCGCACTTGTGTTGGTGTTGAAAAACCACTTTTCGCACTTGTGTTGGTGCAGAAAACCACTTTTGCACTTGTATTAGTGTGGAAAACCACTTTTCGCACTTGTGTTAGTGTTGAAAAACCACTTTTCGCACTTGTGTTAGTGTTGAAAAACCACTTTTCGCACTTGTGTTGGTGCAGGAAACCACTTTTGCACTTGTATTAGTGTGGAAAAAACACATTTTGCACTTGTGATAGTGTTGAAAAACCACTTTTCGCACTTGTGTTAGTGTTGAAAAGCCACTTTTCACACTTGTGTTGGTGCAGGAAACCACTTTTGCACTTGTATTAGTGTGGAAAAAACACTTTTTGCACTTGTGATAGTGTTGAAAAACCACTTTTCGCACTTGTGTTAGTGTTGAAAAACCACTTTTCGCACTTGTGTTAGTGTTGAAAAACCACTTTTCGCACTTGTGTTGGTGCAGGAAACCACTTTTGCACTTGTATTAGTGTGGACAAAACACTTTTCGCACTTGTATTAGTGTGGAAAAACCACTTTTCGCACTTGTGTGAGTGTTGAAAAACCACCTTTCGCACTTGTGTTAGTGTGAAAAAAACACTTTTTGCACTTGTGATAGTGTTGAAAAACCACTTTTCGCACTTGTGTTGGTGCAGGAAACCACTTTTGCACTTGTGTTAGTGTTGAAAAACCACTTTTTGCACTTGTGTTAGTGTTGAAAAACCACTTTTCGCACTTGTGTTGGTGCAGGAAACCACTTTTGCACTTGTATTAGTGTGGAAAAAACACTTTTTGCACTCGTGATAGTGTTGAAAAACCACTTTTCCCACTTGTGTTAGTGTTGAAAAACCACTTTTCGCACTTGTGTTGGTGCAGGAAACCACTTTTGCACTTGTATTAGTGTGGAAAAACACTTTTTGCACTCGTGATAGTGTTGAAAAACCACTTTTCGCACTTGTGTTAGTGTTGAAAAACCACTTTTCGCACTTGTGTTAGTGTTGAAAAACCACTTTTCGCACTTGTGTTAGTGTTGAAAAACCACTTTTCGCACTTGTGTTGGTGCAGGAAACCACTTTTGCACTTGTATTAGTGTGGAAAAACCACTTTTCGCACTTGTGTTAGTGTTGAAAAACCACTTTTCGCACTTGTGTTAGAGTTGAAAAACCACTTTTCGCACTTGTGTTGGTGCAGGAAACCACTTTTGCACTTGTATTAGTGTGGAAAAAACACTTTTTGCACTTGTGATAGTGTTGAAAAACCACTTTTTGCACTTGTGTTAGTGTTGAAAAACCACTTTTCGCACTTGTGTTAGTGTTGAAAAACCACTTTTCGCACTTGTGTTGGTGCAGGAAACCACTTTTGCACTTGTATTAGTGTGGAAAAAACACTTTTTGCACTTGTGATAGTGTTCAAAAACCACTTTTCGCACTTGTGTTAGTGTTGAAAAACCACTTTTCGCACTAGTGTTGGTGCAGGAAACCACTTTTGCACTTGTATTAGTGTGGAAAAAACACTTTTTGCACTTCTGATAGTGTTGAAAAACCACTTTTCGCACTTGTGTTAGTGTTGAAAAACCACTTTTCGCACTTGTGTTGGTGTTGAAAAACCACTTTTCGCACTTGTGTTGGTGCAGAAAACCACTTTTGCACTTGTATTAGTGTGGAAAACCACTTTTCGCACTTGTGTTAGTGTTGAAAAACCACTTTTCGCACTTGTGTTAGTGTTGAAAAACCACTTTTCGCACTTGTGTTGGTGCAGGAAACCACTTTTACACTTGTATTAGTGTGGAAAAAACACATTTTGCACTTGTGATAGTGTTGAAAAACGACTTTTCGCACTTGTGTTAGTGTTGAAAAGCCACTTTTCACACTTGTGTTGGTGCAGGAAACCACTTTTGCACTTGTATTAGTGTGGAAAAAACACTTTTTGCACTTGTGATAGTGTTGAAAAACCACTTTTCGCACTTGTGTTAGTGTTGAAAAACCACTTTTCGCAGTTGTGTTAGTGTTGAAAAACCACTTTTCGCACTTGTGTTGGTGCAGGAAACCACTTTTGCACTTGTATTAGTGTGGACAAAACACTTTTCGCACTTGTATTAGTGTGGAAAAACCACTTTTCGCACTTGTGTGAGTGTTGAAAAACCACCTTTTGCACTTGTGTTAGTGTGAAAAAAACACTTTTTGCACTTGTGATAGTGTTGAAAAACCACTTTTCGCACTTGTGTTGGTGCAGGAAACCACTTTTGCACTTGTATTAGTGTGGAAAAAACACTTTTCTCACTTGTGCTAGTGTTGAAAAACCACTTTTGCACTTGTATTAGTGTGAAAAAAACACTTTTTGCACTTGTGATAGTGTTGAAAAACCACTTTTCGCACTTGTGTTAGTGTTCAAAAACCACTTTTCGCACTTGTGTTGGTGCAGGAAACCACTTTTGCACTTGTATTAGTGTGGAAAAAACACTTTTCTCACTTGTGTTAGTGTTGAAAAACCACTTTTGCACTTGTATTAGTGTGAAAAAAACACTTTTTGCACTTGTGATAGTGTTGAAAAACCACTTTTCGCACTTGTGTTAGTGTTGAAAAACCACTTTTCGCACTTGTGTTGGTGCAGGAAACCACTTTTGCACTTGTATTAGTGTGGAAAAAACACTTTTCTCACTTGTGTTAGTGTTGAAAAACCACTTTTCGCACTTGTGTTAGTGTTGAAAAACCACTTTTCGCACTTGTGTTGGTGCAGGAAACCACTTTTGCACTTGTATTAGTGTGGAAAAAACACTTTTTGCACTTGTGATAGTGTTGAAAAACCACTTTTCGCACTTGTGATAGTGTTGAAAAACCACTTTTCGCACTTGTGTTAGTGTTGAAAAACCACTTTTCGCACTTGTGTTAGTGTTGAAAAACCACCTTTCGCACTTGTGTTAGTGTTGAAAAACCACTTTTCGCACTTGTGTTGGTGTGGAAAAAACACTTTTTGCACTTGTGATAGTGTTGAAAAACCACTTTTCGCACTTGTGATAGTGTTGAAAAACCACTTTTCGCACTTGTGATAGTGTTGAAAAACCACTTTTCGCACTTGTGTTAGTGTTGAAAAACCACTTTTCGCACTTGTGTTAGTGTTGAAAAACCACTTTTCGCACTTGTGTTAGTGTTGAAAAACCACTTTTCGCACTTGTGTTAGTGTTGAAAAACCACTTTTCGCACTTGTGTTGGTGCAGGAAACCACTTTTGCACTTGTATTAGTGTGGAAAAAACACATTTTGCACTTGTGATAGTGTTGAAAAACCACTTTTCGCACTTGTGTTAGTGTTGAAAAGCCACTTTTCACACTTGTGTTGGTGCAGGAAACCACTTTTGCACTTGTATTAGTGTGGAAAAAACACTTTTTGCACTTGTGATAGTGTTGAAAAACCACTTTTCGCACTTGTGTTAGTGTTGAAAAACCACTTTTCGCACTTGTGTTAGTGTTGAAAAACCACTTTTCGCACTTGTGTTGGTGCAGGAAACCACTTTTGCACTTGTATTAGTGTGGACAAAACACTTTTCGCACTTGTATTAGTGTGGAAAAACCACTTTTCGCACTTGTGTGAGTGTTGAAAAACCACCTTTCGCACTTGTGTTAGTGTGAAAAAAACACTTTTTGCACTTGTGATAGTGTTGAAAAACCACTTTTCGCACTTGTGTTGGTGCAGGAAACCACTTTTGCACTTGTGTTAGTGTTGAAAAACCACTTTTTGCACTTGTGTTAGTGTTGAAAAACCACTTTTCGCACTTGTGTTGGTGCAGGAAACCACTTTTGCACTTGTATTAGTGTGGAAAAAACACTTTTTGCACTCGTGATAGTGTTGAAAAACCACTTTTCCCACTTGTGTTAGTGTTGAAAAACCACTTTTCGCACTTGTGTTGGTGCAGGAAACCACTTTTGCACTTGTATTAGTGTGGAAAAACACTTTTTGCACTCGTGATAGTGTTGAAAAACCACTTTTCGCACTTGTGTTAGTGTTGAAAAACCACTTTTCGCACTTGTGTTAGTGTTGAAAAACCACTTTTCGCACTTGTGTTAGTGTTGAAAAACCACTTTTCGCACTTGTGTTGGTGCAGGAAACCACTTTTGCACTTGTATTAGTGTGGAAAAACCACTTTTCGCACTTGTGTTAGTGTTGAAAAACCACTTTTCGCACTTGTGTTAGAGTTGAAAAACCACTTTTCGCACTTGTGTTGGTGCAGGAAACCACTTTTGCACTTGTATTAGTGTGGAAAAAACACTTTTTGCACTTGTGATAGTGTTGAAAAACCACTTTTTGCACTTGTGTTAGTGTTGAAAAACCACTTTTCGCACTTGTGTTAGTGTTGAAAAACCACTTTTCGCACTTGTGTTGGTGCAGGAAACCACTTTTGCACTTGTATTAGTGTGGAAAAAACACTTTTTGCACTTGTGATAGTGTTCAAAAACCACTTTTCGCACTTGTGTTAGTGTTGAAAAACCACTTTTCGCACTAGTGTTGGTGCAGGAAACCACTTTTGCACTTGTATTAGTGTGGAAAAAACACTTTTTGCACTTCTGATAGTGTTGAAAAACCACTTTTCGCACTTGTGTTAGTGTTGAAAAACCACTTTTCGCACTTGTGTTGGTGTTGAAAAACCACTTTTCGCACTTGTGTTGGTGCAGAAAACCACTTTTGCACTTGTATTAGTGTGGAAAACCACTTTTCGCACTTGTGTTAGTGTTGAAAAACCACTTTTCGCACTTGTGTTAGTGTTGAAAAACCACTTTTCGCACTTGTGTTGGTGCAGGAAACCACTTTTACACTTGTATTAGTGTGGAAAAAACACATTTTGCACTTGTGATAGTGTTGAAAAACGACTTTTCGCACTTGTGTTAGTGTTGAAAAGCCACTTTTCACACTTGTGTTGGTGCAGGAAACCACTTTTGCACTTGTATTAGTGTGGAAAAAACACTTTTTGCACTTGTGATAGTGTTGAAAAACCACTTTTCGCACTTGTGTTAGTGTTGAAAAACCACTTTTCGCAGTTGTGTTAGTGTTGAAAAACCACTTTTCGCACTTGTGTTGGTGCAGGAAACCACTTTTGCACTTGTATTAGTGTGGACAAAACACTTTTCGCACTTGTATTAGTGTGGAAAAACCACTTTTCGCACTTGTGTGAGTGTTGAAAAACCACCTTTTGCACTTGTGTTAGTGTGAAAAAAACACTTTTTGCACTTGTGATAGTGTTGAAAAACCACTTTTCGCACTTGTGTTGGTGCAGGAAACCACTTTTGCACTTGTATTAGTGTGGAAAAAACACTTTTCTCACTTGTGCTAGTGTTGAAAAACCACTTTTGCACTTGTATTAGTGTGAAAAAAACACTTTTTGCACTTGTGATAGTGTTGAAAAACCACTTTTCGCACTTGTGTTAGTGTTCAAAAACCACTTTTCGCACTTGTGTTGGTGCAGGAAACCACTTTTGCACTTGTATTAGTGTGGAAAAAACACTTTTCTCACTTGTGTTAGTGTTGAAAAACCACTTTTGCACTTGTATTAGTGTGAAAAAAACACTTTTTGCACTTGTGATAGTGTTGAAAAACCACTTTTCGCACTTGTGTTAGTGTTGAAAAACCACTTTTCGCACTTGTGTTGGTGCAGGAAACCACTTTTGCACTTGTATTAGTGTGGAAAAAACACTTTTCTCACTTGTGTTAGTGTTGAAAAACCACTTTTCGCACTTGTGTTAGTGTTGAAAAACCACTTTTCGCACTTGTGTTGGTGCAGGAAACCACTTTTGCACTTGTATTAGTGTGGAAAAAACACTTTTTGCACTTGTGATAGTGTTGAAAAACCACTTTTCGCACTTGTGATAGTGTTGAAAAACCACTTTTCGCACTTGTGTTAGTGTTGAAAAACCACTTTTCGCACTTGTGTTAGTGTTGAAAAACCACCTTTCGCACTTGTGTTAGTGTTGAAAAACCACTTTTCGCACTTGTGTTGGTGTGGAAAAAACACTTTTTGCACTTGTGATAGTGTTGAAAAACCACTTTTCGCACTTGTGATAGTGTTGAAAAACCACTTTTCGCACTTGTGATAGTGTTGAAAAACCACTTTTCGCACTTGTGTTAGTGTTGAAAAACCACTTTTCGCACTTGTGTTAGTGTTGAAAAACCACTTTTCGCACTTGTGTTAGTGTTGAAAAACCACTTTTCGCACTTGTGTTAGTGTTGAAAAACCACTTTTCGCACTTGTGTTAGTGTTGAAAAACCACTTTTCGCACTTGTGTTGGTGCAGGAAACCACTTTTGCACTTGTATTAGTGTGGAAAAAACACATTTTGCACTTGTGATAGTGTTGAAAAACGACTTTTCGCACTTGTGTTAGTGTTGAAAAGCCACTTTTCACACTTGTGTTGGTGCAGGAAACCACTTTTGCACTTGTATTAGTGTGGAAAAAACACTTTTTGCACTTGTGATAGTGTTGAAAAACCACTTTTCGCACTTGTGTTAGTGTTGAAAAACCACTTTTCGCAGTTGTGTTAGTGTTGAAAAACCACTTTTCGCACTTGTGTTGGTGCAGGAAACCACTTTTGCACTTGTATTAGTGTGGACAAAACACTTTTCGCACTTGTATTAGTGTGGAAAAACCACTTTTCGCACTTGTGTGAGTGTTGAAAAACCACCTTTCGCACTTGTGTTAGTGTGAAAAAAACACTTTTTGCACTTGTGATAGTGTTGAAAAACCACTTTTCGCACTTGTGTTGGTGCAGGAAACCACTTTTGCACTTGTATTAGTGTGGAAAAAACACTTTTCTCACTTGTGTTAGTGTTGAAAACCACTTTTGCACTTGTATTAGTGTGAAAAAAACACTTTTTGCACTTGTGATAGTGTTGAAAAACCACTTTTCGCACTTGTGTTAGTGTTCAAAAACCACTTTTCGCACTTGTGTTGGTGCAGGAAACCACTTTTGCACTTGTATTAGTGTGGAAAAAACACTTTTCTCACTTGTGTTAGTGTTGAAAAACCACTTTTGCACTTGTATTAGTGTGAAAAAAACACTTTTTGCACTTGTGATAGTGTTGAAAAACCACTTTTCGCACTTGTGTTAGTGTTGAAAAACCACTTTTCGCACTTGTGTTGGTGCAGGAAACCACTTTTGCACTTGTATTAGTGTGGAAAAAACACTTTTCTCACTTGTGTTAGTGTTGAAAAACCACTTTTCGCACTTGTGTTAGTGTTGAAAAACCACTTTTCGCACTTGTGTTGGTGCAGGAAACCACTTTTGCACTTGTATTAGTGTGGAAAAAACACTTTTTGCACTTGTGATAGTGTTGAAAAACCACTTTTCGCACTTGTGATAGTGTTGAAAAACCACTTTTCGCACTTGTGTTAGTGTTGAAAAACCACTTTTCGCACTTGTGTTAGTGTTGAAAAACCACCTTTCGCACTTGTGTTAGTGTTGAAAAACCACTTTTCGCACTTGTGTTGGTGTGGAAAAAACACTTTTTGCACTTGTGATAGTGTTGAAAAACCACTTTTCGCACTTGTGATAGTGTTGAAAAACCACTTTTCGCACTTGTGATAGTGTTTAAAAACCACTTTTCGCACTTGTGTTAGTGTTGAAAAACCACTTTTCGCACTTGTGTTAGTGTTGAAAAACCACTTTTCGCACTTGTGTTAGTGTTGAAAAACCACTTTTCGCACTTGTGTTGGTGCAGGAAACCACTTTTGCACTTGTATTAGTGTGGAAAAAACACTTTTTACACTTGTGATAGTGTTGAAAAACCACTTTTTGCACTTGTGTTAGTGTTGAAAAACCACTTTTCGCACTAGTGTTGGTGCAGGAAACCACTTTTGCACTTGTATTAGTGTGGACAAAACACTTTTCACACTTGTATTAGTGTGGAAAAACCACTTTTCGCACTTGTGTGAGTGTTGAAAAACCACCTTTCACACTTGTGTTAGTGTGAAAAAAACACTTTTTGCACTTGTGATAGTGTTGAAAAACCACTTTTCGCACTTGTGTTGGTGCAGGAAACCACTTTTGCACTTGTATTAGTGTGGAAAAAACACTTTTCTCACTTGTGTTAGTGTTGAAAAACCACTTTTGCACTTGTATTAGTGTGAAAAAAACACTTTTTGCACTTGTGATAGTGTTGAAAAACCACTTTTCGCACTTGTGATAGTGTTGAAAAACCACTTTTCGCACTTGTGTTAGTGTTGAAAAACCACTTTTCGCACTTGTGTTAGTGTTGAAAAACCACTTTTCGCACTTGTGTTGGTGCAGGAAACCACTTTTGCACTTGTATTAGTGTGGAAAAAACACTTTTTGCACTTGTGATAGTGTTGAAAAACCACTTTTCGCACTTGTGTTAGTGTTGAAAAACCACTTTTCGCACTTGTGTTGGTGCAGGAAACCACTTTTGCACTTGTATTAGTGTGGAAAAACCACTTTTCGCACTTGTGTTAGTGTTGAAAAACCACTGTTCGCACTTGTGTTAGTGTTGAAAAACCACTTTTCGCACTTGTGTTGGTGCAGGAAACCACTTTTGCACTTGTATTAGTGTGGAAAAAACACTTTTTGCACTTGTGATAGTGTTCAAAAACCACTTTTCGCACTTGTGT
The DNA here is from genome assembly GCF_964187855.1 of Myxine glutinosa. NCBI lineage: Eukaryota > Metazoa > Chordata > Myxini > Myxiniformes > Myxinidae > Myxine > Myxine glutinosa. The sequence continues at coordinate 77,288 of NW_027617921.1, read as the reverse complement.
TAGTGTTGAAAAACCACTTTTCGCACTAGTGTTGGTGCAGGAAACCACTTTTGCACTTGTATTAGTGTGGAAAAAACACTTTTTGCACTTCTGATAGTGTTGAAAAACCACTTTTCGCACTTGTGTTAGTGTTGAAAAACCACTTTTCGCACTTGTGTTGGTGTTGAAAAACCACTTTTCGCACTTGTGTTGGTGCAGAAAACCACTTTTGCACTTGTATTAGTGTGGAAAACCACTTTTCGCACTTGTGTTAGTGTTGAAAAACCACTTTTCGCACTTGTGTTAGTGTTGAAAAACCACTTTTCGCACTTGTGTTGGTGCAGGAAACCACTTTTGCACTTGTATTAGTGTGGAAAAAACACATTTTGCACTTGTGATAGTGTTGAAAAACCACTTTTCGCACTTGTGTTAGTGTTGAAAAGCCACTTTTCACACTTGTGTTGGTGCAGGAAACCACTTTTGCACTTGTATTAGTGTGGAAAAAACACTTTTTGCACTTGTGATAGTGTTGAAAAACCACTTTTCGCACTTGTGTTAGTGTTGAAAAACCACTTTTCGCACTTGTGTTAGTGTTGAAAAACCACTTTTCGCACTTGTGTTGGTGCAGGAAACCACTTTTGCACTTGTATTAGTGTGGACAAAACACTTTTCGCACTTGTATTAGTGTGGAAAAACCACTTTTCGCACTTGTGTGAGTGTTGAAAAACCACCTTTCGCACTTGTGTTAGTGTGAAAAAAACACTTTTTGCACTTGTGATAGTGTTGAAAAACCACTTTTCGCACTTGTGTTGGTGCAGGAAACCACTTTTGCACTTGTATTAGTGTGGAAAAAACACTTTTCTCACTTGTGTTAGTGTTGAAAAACCACTTTTGCACTTGTATTAGTGTGAAAAAAACACTTTTTGCACTTGTGATAGTGTTGAAAAACCACTTTTCGCACTTGTGTTAGTGTTCAAAAACCACTTTTCGCACTTGTGTTGGTGCAGGAAACCACTTTTGCACTTGTATTAGTGTGGAAAAAACACTTTTCTCACTTGTGTTAGTGTTGAAAAACCACTTTTGCACTTGTATTAGTGTGAAAAAAACACTTTTTGCACTTGTGATAGTGTTGAAAAACCACTTTTCGCACTTGTGTTAGTGTTGAAAAACCACTTTTCGCACTTGTGTTGGTGCAGGAAACCACTTTTGCACTTGTATTAGTGTGGAAAAACCACTTTTCGCACTTGTGTTAGTGTTGAAAAACCACTTTTCGCACTTGTGTTAGTGTTGAAAAACCACTTTTCGCACTTGTGTTGGTGCAGGAAACCACTTTTGCACTTGTATTAGTGTGGAAAAAACACTTTTCGCACTTGTGTTAGTGTTGAAAAACCACTTTTCGCACTTGTGTTAGTGTTGAAAAACCACTTTTCGCACTTGTGTTGGTGCAGGAAACCACTTTTGCACTTGTATTAGTGTGGAAAAACCACTTTTTGCACTTCTGATAGTGTTGAAAAACCACTTTTCGCACTTGTGTTAGTGTTGAAAAACCACTTTTCGCACTTGTGTTGGTGTTGAAAAACCACTTTTCGCACTTGTGTTGGTGCAGAAAACCACTTTTGCACTTGTATTAGTGTGGAAAACCACTTTTCGCACTTGTGTTAGTGTTGAAAAACCACTTTTCGCACTTGTGTTAGTGTTGAAAAACCACTTTTCGCACTTGTGTTGGTGCAGGAAACCACTTTTGCACTTGTATTAGTGTGGAAAAAACACATTTTGCACTTGTGATAGTGTTGAAAAACCACTTTTCGCACTTGTGTTAGTGTTGAAAAGCCACTTTTCACACTTGTGTTGGTGCAGGAAACCACTTTTGCACTTGTATTAGTGTGGAAAAAACACTTTTTGCACTTGTGATAGTGTTGAAAAACCACTTTTCGCACTTGTGTTAGTGTTGAAAAACCACTTTTCGCACTTGTGTTAGTGTTGAAAAACCACTTTTCGCACTTGTGTTGGTGCAGGAAACCACTTTTGCACTTGTATTAGTGTGGACAAAACACTTTTCACACTTGTATTAGTGTGGAAAAACCACTTTTCGCACTTGTGTGAGTGTTGAAAAACCACCTTTCGCACTTGTGTTAGTGTGAAAAAAACACTTTTTGCACTTGTGATAGTGTTGAAAAACCACTTTTCGCACTTGTGTTAGTGTTCAAAAACCACTTTTCGCACTTGTGTTGGTGCAGGAAACCACTTTTGCACTTGTATTAGTGTGGAAAAAACACTTTTCTCACTTGTGTTAGTGTTGAAAAACCACTTTTGCACTTGTATTAGTGTGAAAAAAACACTTTTTGCACTTGTGATAGTGTTGAAAAACCACTTTTCGCACTTGTGTTAGTGTTGAAAAACCACTTTTCGCACTTGTGTTGGTGCAGGAAACCACTTTTGCACTTGTATTAGTGTGGAAAAAACACTTTTCTCACTTGTGTTAGTGTTGAAAAACCACTTTTCGCACTTGTGTTAGTGTTGAAAAACCACTTTTCGCACTTGTGTTGGTGCAGGAAACCACTTTTGCACTTGTATTAGTGTGGAAAAAACACTTTTTGCACTTGTGATAGTGTTGAAAAACCACTTTTCGCACTTGTGATAGTGTTGAAAAACCACTTTTCGCACTTGTGTTAGTGTTGAAAAACCACTTTTCGCACTTGTGTTAGTGTTGAAAAACCACCTTTCGCACTTGTGTTAGTGTTGAAAAACCACTTTTCGCACTTGTGTTGGTGCAGGAAACCACTTTTGCACTTGTATTAGTGTGGAAAAAACACTTTTTGCACTTGTGATAGTGTTGAAAAACCACTTTTCGCACTTGTGTTAGTGTTGAAAAACCACTTTTCGCACTTGTGTTGGTGCAGGAAACCACTTTTGCACTTGTATTAGTTTGGAAAAACCACTTTTCCTACTTGTGTTAGTGTTGAAAAACCACTTTTCGCACTTGTGTTAGTGTTGAAAAACCACTTTTCGCACTTGTGTTGGTGCAGGAAACCACTTTTGCACTTGTATTAGTGTGGAAAAAACGCTTTTTGCACTTGTGATAGTGTTGAAAAACCACTTTTCGCACTTGTGTTAGTGTTGAAAAACCACTTTTCGCACTAGTGTTGGTGCAGGAAACCACTTTTGCACTTGTATTAGTGTGGACAAAACACTTTTCGCACTTGTATTAGTGTGGAAAAACCACTTTTCGCACTTGTGTGAGTGTTGAAAAACCACCTTTCACACTTGTGTTAGTGTGAAAAAAACACTTTTTGCACTTGTGATAGTGTTGAAAAACCACTTTTCGCACTTGTGTTGGTGCAGGAAACCACTTTTGCACTTGTATTAGTGTGGAAAAAACACTTTTCTCACTTGTGTTAGTGTTGAAAAACCACTTTTGCACTTGTATTAGTGTGAAAAAAACACTTTTTGCACTTGTGATAGTGTTGAAAAACCACTTTTCGCACTTGTGATAGTGTTGAAAAACCACTTTTCGCACTTGTGTTAGTGTTGAAAAACCACTTTTCGCACTTGTGTTAGTGTTGAAAAACCACTTTTCGCACTTGTGTTAGTGTTGAAAAACCACCTTTCGCACTTGTGTTAGTGTTGAAAAACCACTTTTCGCACTTGTGTTGGTGCAGGAAACCACTTTTGCACTTGTATTAGTGTGGAAAAAACACTTTTTGCACTTGTGATAGTGTTGAAAAACCACTTTTCGCACTTGTGTTAGTGTTGAAAAACCACTTTTCGCACTTGTGTTGGTGCAGGAAACCACTTTTGCACTTGTATTAGTGTGGAAAAACCACTTTTCGCACTTGTGTTAGTGTTGAAAAACCACTTTTCGCACTTGTGTTAGTGTTGAAAAACCACTTTTCGCACTTGTGTTGGTGCAGGAAACCACTTTTGCACTTGTATTAGTGTGGAAAAAACACTTTTTGCACTTGTGATAGTGTTCAAAAACCACTTTTCGCACTTGTGTTAGTGTTGAAAAACCACTTTTCGCACTAGTGTTGGTGCAGGAAACCACTTTTGCACTTGTATTAGTGTGGAAAAAACACTTTTTGCACTTCTGATAGTGTTGAAAAACCACTTTTCGCACTTGTGTTAGTGTTGAAAAACCACTTTTCGCACTTGTGTTGGTGTTGAAAAACCACTTTTCGCACTTGTGTTGGTGCAGAAAACCACTTTTGCACTTGTATTAGTGTGGAAAACCACTTTTCGCACTTGTGTTAGTGTTGAAAAACCACTTTTCGCACTTGTGTTAGTGTTGAAAAACCACTTTTCGCACTTGTGTTGGTGCAGGAAACCACTTTTGCACTTGTATTAGTGTGGAAAAAACACATTTTGCACTTGTGATAGTGTTGAAAAACCACTTTTCGCACTTGTGTTAGTGTTGAAAAGCCACTTTTCACACTTGTGTTGGTGCAGGAAACCACTTTTGCACTTGTATTAGTGTGGAAAAAACACTTTTTGCACTTGTGATAGTGTTGAAAAACCACTTTTCGCACTTGTGTTAGTGTTGAAAAACCACTTTTCGCACTTGTGTTAGTGTTGAAAAACCACTTTTCGCACTTGTGTTGGTGCAGGAAACCACTTTTGCACTTGTATTAATGTGGACAAAACACTTTTCGCACTTGTATTAGTGTGGAAAAACCACTTTTCGCACTTGTGTGAGTGTTGAAAAACCACCTTTCGCACTTGTGTTAGTGTGAAAAAAACACTTTTTGCACTTGTGATAGTGTTGAAAAACCACTTTTCGCACTTGTGTTGGTGCAGGAAACCACTTTTGCACTTGTATTAGTGTGGAAAAAACACTTTTCTCACTTGTGTTAGTGTTGAAAAACCACTTTTGCACTTGTATTAGTGTGAAAAAAACACATTTTGCACTTGTGATAGTGTTGAAAAACCACTTTTCGCACTTGTGTTAGTGTTCAAAAACCACTTTTCGCACTTGTGTTGGTGCAGGAAACCCCTTTTGCACTTGTATTAGTGTGGAAAAAACACTTTTCTCACTTGTGTTAGTGTTGAAAAACCACTTTTGCACTTGTATTAGTGTGAAAAAAACACTTTTTGCACTTGTGATAGTGTTGAAAAACCACTTTTCGCACTTGTGTTAGTGTTGAAAAACCACTTTTCGCACTTGTGTTGGTGCAGGAAACCACTTTTGCACTTGTATTAGTGTGGAAAAACCACTTTTCGCACTTGTGTTAGTGTTGAAAAACCACTTTTCGCACTTGTGTTAGTGTTGAAAAACCACTTTTCGCACTTGTGTTGGTGCAGGAAACCACTTTTGCACTTGTATTAGTGTGGAAAAAACACTTTTCGCACTTGTGTTAGTGTTGAAAAACCACTTTCGCACTTGTGTTAGTGTTGAAAAACCACTTTTCGCACTTGTGTTGGTGCAGGAAACCACTTTTGCACTTGTATTAGTGTGGAAAAACCACTTTTTGCACTTCTGATAGTGTTGAAAAACCACTTTTCGCACTTGTGTTAGTGTTGAAAAACCACTTTTCGCACTTGTGTTGGTGTTGAAAAACCACTTTTCGCACTTGTGTTGGTGCAGAAAACCACTTTTGCACTTGTATTAGTGTGGAAAACCACTTTTCGCACTTGTGTTAGTGTTGAAAAACCACTTTTCGCACTTGTGTTAGTGTTGAAAAACCACTTTTCGCACTTGTGTTGGTGCAGGAAACCACTTTTGCACTTGTATTAGTGTGGAAAAAACACATTTTGCACTTGTGATAGTGTTGAAAAACCACTTTTCGCACTTGTGTTAGTGTTGAAAAGCCACTTTTCACACTTGTGTTGGTGCAGGAAACCACTTTTGCACTTGTATTAGTGTGGAAAAAACACTTTTTGCACTTGTGATAGTGTTGAAAAACCACTTTTCGCACTTGTGTTAGTGTTGAAAAACCACTTTTCGCACTTGTGTTAGTGTTGAAAAACCACTTTTCGCACTTGTGTTGGTGCAGGAAACCACTTTTGCACTTGTATTAGTGTGGACAAAACACTTTTCGCACTTGTATTAGTGTGGAAAAACCACTTTTCGCACTTGTGTGAGTGTTGAAAAACCACCTTTCGCACTTGTGTTAGTGTGAAAAAAACACTTTTTGCACTTGTGATAGTGTTGAAAAACCACTTTTCGCACTTGTGTTGGTGCAGGAAACCACTTTTGCACTTGTATTAGTGTGGAAAAAACACTTTTCTCACTTGTGTTAGTGTTGAAAAACCACTTTTGCACTTGTATTAGTGTGAAAAAAACACTTTTTGCACTTGTGATAGTGTTGAAAAACCACTTTTCGCACTTGTGTTAGTGTTCAAAAACCACTTTTCGCACTTGTGTTGGTGCAGGAAACCACTTTTGCACTTGTATTAGTGTGGAAAAAACACTTTTCTCACTTGTGTTAGTGTTGAAAAACCACTTTTGCACTTGTATTAGTGTGAAAAAAACACTTTTTGCACTTGTGATAGTGTTGAAAAACCACTTTTCGCACTTGTGTTAGTGTTGAAAAACCACTTTTCGCACTTGTGATAGTGTTGAAAAACCACTTTTCGCACTTGTGTTAGTGTTGAAAAACCACTTTTCGCACTTGTGTTAGTGTTGAAAAACCACCTTTCGCACTTGTGTTAGTGTTGAAAAACCACTTTTCGCACTTGTGTTGGTGCAGGAAACCACTTTTGCACTTGTATTAGTGTGGAAAAAACACTTTTTGCACTTGTGATAGTGTTGAAAAACCACTTTTTGCACTTGTGTTAGTGTTGAAAAACCACTTTTCGCACTTGTGTTGGTGCAGGAAACCACTTTTGCACTTGTATTAGTTTGGAAAAACCACTTTTCCTACTTGTGTTAGTGTTGAAAAACCACTTTTCGCACTTGTGTTAGTGTTGAAAAACCACTTTTCGCACTTGTGTTGGTGCAGGAAACCACTTTTGCACTTGTATTAGTGTGGAAAAAACACTTTTTGCACTTGTGATAGTGTTGAAAAACCACTTTTCGCACTTGTGTTAGTGTTGAAAAACCACTTTTCGCACTAGTGTTGGTGCAGGAAACCACTTTTGCACTTGTATTAGTGTGGAAAAAACACTTTTTGCACTTCTGATAGTGTTGAAAAACCACTTTTCGCACTTGTGTTAGTGTTGAAAAACCACTTTTCGCACTTGTGTTGGTGTTGAAAAACCACTTTTCGCACTTGTGTTGGTGCAGAAAACCACTTTTGCACTTGTATTAGTGTGGAAAACCACTTTTCGCACTTGTGTTAGTGTTGAAAAACCACTTTTCGCACTTGTGTTAGTGTTGAAAAACCACTTTTCGCACTTGTGTTGGTGCAGGAAACCACTTTTGCACTTGCATTAGTGTGGAAAAAACACATTTTGCACTTGTGATAGTGTTGAAAAACCACTTTTCGCACTTGTGTTAGTGTTGAAAAGCCACTTTTCACACTTGTGTTGGTGCAGGAAACCACTTTTGCACTTGTATTAGTGTGGAAAAAACACTTTTTGCACTTGTGATAGTGTTGAAAAACCACTTTTCGCACTTGTGTTAGTGTTGAAAAATCACTTTTCGCACTTGTGTTAGTGTTGAAAAACCACTTTTCGCACTTGTGTTGGTGCAGGAAACCACTTTTGCACTTGTATTAGTGTGGAAAAAACACTTTTTGCACTTGTGATAGTGTTGAAAAACCACTTTTCGCACTTGTGTTAGTGTTGAAAAATCACTTTTCGCACTTGTGTTAGTGTGGACAAAACACTTTTCGCACTTGTATTAGTGTGGAAAAACCACTTTTCGCACTTGTGTGAGTGTTGAAAACCACCTTTCGCACTTGTGTTAGTGTGAAAAAAACACTTTTTGCACTTGTGATAGTGTTGAAAAACCACTTTTCGCACTTGTGTTGGTGCAGGAAACCACTTTTGCACTTGTATTAGTGTTGAAAAAGCACTTTTCGCACTTGTGTTAGTGTTGAAAAACCACCTTTCACACTTGTGTTGGTGCAGGAAACCACATTTGCACTTGTATTAGTGTGGAAAAACCACTTTTCGCACTTGTGTTAGTGTTGAAAAACCACTTTTCGCACTTGTGTTGGTGCAGGAAACCACTTTTGCACTTGTATTAGTGTGGAAAAAACACTTTTTGCACACGTGATAGTGTTGAAAAACCACTTTTCGCACTTGTGTTAGTGTTGAAAAACCACTTTTCGCACTTGTGTTGGTGCAGGAAACCACTTTTGCACTTGTATTAGTGTGGAAAAACCACTTTTCGCACTTGTGTTAGTGTTGAAAAACCACTTTTTGCACTTGTGTTAGTGTTGAAAAACCACTTTTCGCACTTGTGTTGGTGCAGGAAACCACTTTTGCACTTGTATTAGTGTGGAAAAAACACTTTTTGCACTTGTGATAGTGTTGAAAAACCACTTTTCGCACTTGTGTTAGTGTTGAAAAATCACTTTTCGCACTTGTGTTAGTGTTGAAAAACCACTTTTCGCACTTGTGTTGGTGCAGGAAACCACTTTTGCACTTGTATTAGTGTGGACAAAACACTTTTCGCACTTGTATTAGTGTGGAAAAACCACTTTTCGCACTTGTGTGAGTGTTGAAAAACCACCTTTCGCACTTGTGTTAGTGTGAAAAAAAACACTTTTTGCACTTGTGATAGTGTTGAAAAACCACTTTTCGCACTTGTGTTGGTGCAGGAAACCACTTTTGCACTTGTATTAGTGTTGAAAAAGCACTTTTCGCACTTGTGTTAGTGTTGAAAAACCACCTTTCACACTTGTGTTGGTGCAGGAAACCACATTTGCACTTGTATTAGTGTGGAAAAACCACTTTTCGCACTTGTGTTAGTGTTGAAAAACCACTTTTCGCACTTGTGTTGGTGCAGGAAACCACTTTTGCACTTGTATTAGTGTGGAAAAACACTTTTTGCACACGTGATAGTGTTGAAAAACCACTTTTCGCACTTGTGTTAGTGTTGAAAAACCACTTTTCGCACTTGTGTTGGTGCAGGAAACCACTTTTGCACTTGTATTAGTGTGGAAAAACCACTTTTCGCACTTGTGTTAGTGTTGAAAAACCACTTTTTGCACTTGTGTTAGTGTTGAAAAACCACTTTTCGCACTTGTGTTGGTGCAGGAAACCACTTTTGCACTTGTATTAGTGTGGAAAAAACACTTTTTGCACTCGTGATAGTGTTGAAAAACCACTTTTCCCACTTGTGTTAGTGTTGAAAAACCACTTTTCGCACTTGTGTTGGTGCAGGAAACCACTTTTGCACTTGTATTAGTGTGGAAAAAACACTTTTTGCACTTGTGATAGTGTTGAAAAACCACTTTTCGCACTTGTGATAGTGTTGAAAAACCACTTTTCGCACTTGTGTTAGTGTTGAAAAACCACTTTTCGCACTTGTGTTAGTGTTGAAAAACCACCTTTCGCACTTGTGTTAGTGTTGAAAAACCACTTTTCGCACTTGTGTTGGTGCAGGAAACCACTTTTGCACTTGTATTAGTGTGGAAAAAAACACTTTTTGCACTTGTGATAGTGTTGAAAAACCACTTTTCGCACTTGTGTTAGTGTTGAAAAACCACTTTTCGCACTTGTGTTGGTGCAGGAAACCACTTTTGCACTTGTATTAGTGTGGAAAAACCACTTTTCCTACTTGTGTTAGTGTTGAAAAACCACTTTTCGCACTTGTGTTAGTGTTGAAAAACCACTTTTCGCACTTGTGTTGGTGCAGGAAACCACTTTTGCACTTGTATTAGTGTGGAAAAAACACTTTTTGCACTTGTGATAGTGTTGAAAAACCACTTTTCGCACTTGTGTTAGTGTTGAAAAACCACTTTTCGCACTAGTGTTGGTGCAGGAAACCACTTTTGCACTTGTATTAGTGTGGAAAAAACACTTTTTGCACTTCTGATAGTGTTGAAAAACCACTTTTCGCACTTGTGTTAGTGTTGAAAAACCACTTTTCGCACTTGTGTTGGTGTTGAAAAACCACTTTTCGCACTTGTGTTGGTGCAGAAAACCACTTTTGCACTTGTATTAGTGTGGAAACCACTTTTCGCACTTGTGTTAGTGTTGAAAAACCACTTTTCGCACTTGTGTTAGTGTTGAAAAACCACTTTTCGCACTTGTGTTGGTGCAGGAAACCACTTTTGCACTTGTATTAGTGTGGAAAAAACACATTTTGCACTTGTGATAGTGTTGAAAAACCACTTTTCGCACTTGTGTTAGTGTTGAAAAGCCACTTTTCACACTTGTGTTGGTGCAGGAAACCACTTTTGCACTTGTATTAGTGTGGAAAAAACACTTTTTGCACTTGTGATAGTGTTGAAAAACCACTTTTCGCACTTGTGTTAGTGTTGAAAAATCACTTTTCGCACTTGTGTTAGTGTTGAAAAACCACTTTTCGCACTTGTGTTGGTGCAGGAAACCACTTTTGCACTTGTATTAGTGTGGACAAAACACTTTTCGCACTTGTATTAGTGTGGAAAAACCACTTTTCGCACTTGTGTGAGTGTTGAAAAACCACCTTTCGCACTTGTGTTAGTGTGAAAAAAACACTTTTTGCACTTGTGATAGTGTTGAAAAACCACTTTTCGCACTTGTGTTGGTGCAGGAAACCACTTTTGCACTTGTATTAGTGTTGAAAAAGCACTTTTCGCACTTGTGTTAGTGTTGAAAAACCACCTTTCACACTTGTGTTGGTGCAGGAAACCACAGTTGCACTTGTATTAGTGTGGAAAAACCACTTTTCGCACTTGTGTTAGTGTTGAAAAACCACTTTTCGCACTTGTGTTGGTGCAGGAAACCACTTTTGCACTTGTATTAGTGTGGAAAAAACACTTTTTGCACACGTGATAGTGTTGAAAAACCACTTTTCGCACTTGTGTTAGTGTTGAAAAACCACTTTTCGCACTTGTGTTGGTGCAGGAAACCACTTTTGCACTTGTATTAGTGTGGAAAAACCACTTTTCGCACTTGTGTTAGTGTTGAAAAACCACTTTTTGCACTTGTGTTAGTGTTGAAAAACCACTTTTCGCACTTGTGTTGGTGCAGGAAACCACTTTTGCACTTGTATTAGTGTGGAAAAAACACTTTTTGCACTCGTGATAGTGTTGAAAAACCACTTTTCCCACTTGTGTTAGTGTTGAAAAACCACTTTTCGCACTTGTGTTGGTGCAGGAAACCACTTTTGCACTTGTATTAGTGTGGAAAAACACTTTTTGCACTCGTGATAGTGTTGAAAAACCACTTTTCGCACTTGTGTTAGTGTTGAAAAACCACTTTTCGCACTTGTGTTAGTGTTGAAAAACCACTTTTCGCACTTGTGTTAGTGTTGAAAAACCACTTTTCGCACTTGTGTTGGTGCAGGAAACCACTTTTGCACTTGTATTAGTGTGGAAAAACCACTTTTCGCACTTGTGTTAGTGTTGAAAAACCACTTTTCGCACTTGTGTTAGAGTTGAAAAACCACTTTTCGCACTTGTGTTGGTGCAGGAAACCACTTTTGCACTTGTATTAGTGTGGAAAAAACACTTTTTGCACTTGTGATAGTGTTGAAAAACCACTTTTTGCACTTGTGTTAGTGTTGAAAAACCACTTTTCGCACTTGTGTTAGTGTTGAAAAACCACTTTTCACACTTGTGTTGGTGCAGGAAACCACTTTTGCACTTGTATTAGTGTGGAAAAAACACTTTTTGCACTTGTGATAGTGTTGAAAAACCACTTTTCGCACTTGTGTTAGTGTTGAAAAACCACATTTCGCACTTGTGTTGGTGCAGGAAACCACTTTTGCACTTGTATTAGTGTGGAAAAAACACTTTTTCTCACTTGTGTTAGTGTTGAAAAACCACTTTTCGCACTTGTGTTAGTGTTGAAAAACCACTTTTCGCACTTGTGTTGGTGCAGGAAACCACTTTTGCACTTGTATTAGTGTGGAAAAAACACTTTTTGCACTTGTGATAGTGTTGAAAAACCACTTTTCGCACTTGTGATAGTGTTGAAAAACCACTTTTCGCACTTGTGTTGGTCCAGGAAACCACTTTTGCACTTGTATTAGTGTGGAAAAACCACTTTTCGCACTTGTGTTAGTGTTGAAAAACCACTTTTCGCACTTGTGTTAGTGTTGAAAAACCACTTTTCGCACTTGTGTTGGTGCAGGAAACCACTTTTGCACTTGTATTAGTGTGGAAAAAACACTTTTTGCACTTGTGATAGTGTTGAAAAACCACTTTTCGCACTTGTGTTAGTGTTGAAAAACTACTTTTCGCACTTGTGTTAGTGTTGAAAAACCACTTTTCGCACTTGTGTTGGTGCAGGAAACCACTTTTGCACTTGTATTAGTGTGGAAAAAACACTTTTTGCACTTGTGATAGTGTTGAAAAACCACTTTTCGCACTTGTGTTAGTGTTGAAAAACCACTTTTCGCACTTGTGTTGGTGCAGGAAACCACTTTTGCACTTGTATTAGTGTGGAAAAACCACTTTTCGCACTTGTGTTAGTGTTGAAAAACCACTTTTCGCACTTGTGTTAGTGTTGAAAAACCACTTTTCGCACTTGTGTTAGTGTTGAAAAACCACTTTTCGCACTTGTGTTGGTGCAGGAAACCACTTTTGCACTTGTATTAGTGTGGAAAAAACACTTTTCGCACTTGTGTTAGTGTTGAAAAAGCACTTTTCGCACTTGTGTTAGTGTTGAAAAACCACTTTTCACACTTGTGTTGGTGCAGGAAACCACATTTGCACTTGTATTAGTGTGGAAAAACCACTTTTTGCACTTGTGTTAGTGTTGAAAAACCGCTTTTCGCACTTGTGTTGGTGCAGGAAACCACTTTTGCACTTGTATTAGTGTGGAAAAAACACTTTTTGCACTTGTGATAGTGTTGAAAAACCACTTTTCGCACTTGTGTTGGTGCAGGAAACCACTTTTGCACTTGTATTAGTGTGGAAAAACCACTTTTCGCACTTCTGTTAGTGTTGAAAAACCACTTTTCGCACTTGTGTTAGTGTTGAAAAACCACTTTTCGCACTTGTGTTGGTGCAGGAAACCACTTTTGCACTTGTATTAGTGTGGAAAAAACACTTTTTGCACTCGTGATAGTGTTGAAAAACCACTTTTCGCACTTGTGTTAGTGTTGAAAAACCACTTTTCGCACTTGTGTTAGTGTTGAAAAACCACTTTTCGCACTTGTGTTAGTGTTGAAAAACCACTTTTCGCACTTGTGTTGGTGCAGGAAACCACTTTTTCACTTGTATTAGTGTGGAAAAACCACTTTTCGCACTTGTGTTAGTGTTGAAAAACCACTTTTCGCACTTGTGTTAGAGTTGAAAAACCACTTTTCGCACTTGTGTTGGTGCAGGAAACCACTTTTGCACTTGTATTAGTGTGGAAAAAACACTTTTTGCACTTGTGATAGTGTTGAAAAACCACTTTTTGCACTTGTGTTAGTGTTGAAAAACCACTTTTCGCACTTGTGTTAGTGTTGAAAAACCACTTTTCGCACTTGTATTGGTGCAGGAAACCACTTTTGCACTTGTATTAGTGTGGAAAAAACACTTTTTGCACTTGTGATAGTGTTGAAAAACCACTTTTCGCACTTGTGTTAGTGTTGAAAAACCACATTTCGCACTTGTGTTGGTGCAGGAAACCACTTTTGCACTTGTATTAGTGTGGAAAAAACACTTTTCTCACTTGTGTTAGTGTTGAAAAACCACTTTTCGCACTTGTGATAGTGTTGAAAAACCACTTTTCGCACTTGTGTTAGTGTTGAAAAACCACATTTCGCACTTGTGTTGGTGCAGGAAACCACTTTTGCACTTGTATTAGTGTGGAAAAAACACTTTTCTCACTTGTGTTAGTGTTGAAAAACCACTTTTCGCACTTGTGTTAGTGTTGAAAAACCACTTTTCGCACTTGTGTTAGTGTTGAAAAACCACTTTTCGCACTTGTGTTAGTGTTGAAAAACCACTTTTCGCACTTGTGTTGGTGCAGGAAACCACTTTTGCACTTGTATTAGTGTGGAAAAACCACTTTTCGCACTTCTGATAGTGTTGAAAAACCACTTTTCGCACTTGTGTTAGTGTTGAAAAACCACTTTTCGCACTTGTGTTGGTGTTGAAAAACCACTTTTCGCACTTGTGTTGGTGCAGAAAACCACTTTTGCACTTGTATTAGTGTGGAAAACCACTTTTCGCACTTGTGTTAGTGTTGAAAAACCACTTTTCGCACTTGTGTTAGTGTTGAAAAACCACTTTTCGCACTTGTGTTGGTGCAGGAAACCACTTTTGCACTTGTATTAGTGTGGAAAAAACACATTTTGCACTTGTGATAGTGTTGAAAAACGACTTTTCGCACTTGTGTTAGTGTTGAAAAGCCACTTTTCACACTTGTGTTGGTGCAGGAAACCACTTTTGCACTTGTATTAGTGTGGAAAAAACACTTTTTGCACTTGTGATAGTGTTGAAAAACCACTTTTCGCACTTGTGTTAGTGTTGAAAAACCACTTTTCGCAGTTGTGTTAGTGTTGAAAAACCACTTTTCGCACTTGTGTTGGTGCAGGAAACCACTTTTGCACTTGTATTAGTGTGGACAAAACACTTTTCGCACTTGTATTAGTGTGGAAAAACCACTTTTCGCACTTGTGTGAGTGTTGAAAAACCACCTTTCGCACTTGTGTTAGTGTGAAAAAAACACTTTTTGCACTTGTGATAGTGTTGAAAAACCACTTTTCGCACTTGTGTTGGTGCAGGAAACCACTTTTGCACTTGTATTAGTGTGGAAAAAACACTTTTCTCACTTGTGTTAGTGTTGAAAAACCACTTTTGCACTTGTATTAGTGTGAAAAAAACACTTTTTGCACTTGTGATAGTGTTGAAAAACCACTTTTCGCACTTGTGTTAGTGTTCAAAAACCACTTTTCGCACTTGTGTTGGTGCAGGAAACCACTTTTGCACTTGTATTAGTGTGGAAAAAACACTTTTCTCACTTGTGTTAGTGTTGAAAAACCACTTTTGCACTTGTATTAGTGTGAAAAAAACACTTTTTGCACTTGTGATAGTGTTGAAAAACCACTTTTCGCAATTGTGTTAGTGTTGAAAAACCACTTTTCGCACTTGTGTTGGTGCAGGAAACCACTTTTGCACTTGTATTAGTGTGGAAAAAACACTTTTCTCACTTGTGTTAGTGTTGAAAAACCACTTTTCGCACTTGTGTTAGTGTTGAAAAACCACTTTTCGCACTTGTGTTGGTGCAGGAAACCACTTTTGCACTTGTATTAGTGTGGAAAAAACACTTTTTGCACTTGTGATAGTGTTGAAAAACCACTTTTCGCACTTGTGATAGTGTTGAAAAACCACTTTTCGCACTTGTGTTAGTGTTGAAAAACCACTTTTCGCACTTGTGTTAGTGTTGAAAAACCACCTTTCGCACTTGTGTTAGTGTTGAAAAACCACTTTTCGCACTTGTGTTGGTGTGGAAAAAACACTTTTTGCACTTGTGATAGTGTTGAAAAACCACTTTTCGCACTTGTGATAGTGTTGAAAAACCACTTTTCGCACTTGTGATAGTGTTGAAAAACCACTTTTCGCACTTGTGTTAGTGTTGAAAAACCACTTTTCGCACTTGTGTTAGTGTTGAAAAACCACTTTTCGCACTTGTGTTAGTGTTGAAAAACCACTTTTCGCACTTGTGTTAGTGTTGAAAAACCACTTTTCGCACTTGTGTTGGTGCAGGAAACCACTTTTGCACTTGTATTAGTGTGGAAAAAACACATTTTGCACTTGTGATAGTGTTGAAAAACGACTTTTCGCACTTGTGTTAGTGTTGAAAAGCCACTTTTCACACTTGTGTTGGTGCAGGAAACCACTTTTGCACTTGTATTAGTGTGGAAAAAACACTTTTTGCACTTGTGATAGTGTTGAAAAACCACTTTTCGCACTTGTGTTAGTGTTGAAAAACCACTTTTCGCAGTTGTGTTAGTGTAGAAAAACCACTTTTCGCACTTGTGTTGGTGCAGGAAACCACTTTTGCACTTGTATTAGTGTGGACAAAACACTTTTCGCACTTGTATTAGTGTGGAAAAACCACTTTTCGCACTTGTGTGAGTGTTGAAAAACCACCTTTCGCACTTGTGTTAGTGTGAAAAAAACACTTTTTGCACTTGTGATAGTGTTGAAAAACCACTTTTCGCACTTGTGTTGGTGCAGGAAACCACTTTTGCACTTGTATTAGTGTGGAAAAAACACTTTTCTCACTTGTGTTAGTGTTGAAAAACCACTTTTGCACTTGTATTAGTGTTAAAAAAACACTTTTTGCACTTGTGATAGTGTTGAAAAACCACTTTTCGCACTTGTGTTAGTGTTCAAAAACCACTTTTCGCACTTGTGTTGGTGCAGGAAACCACTTTTGCACTTGTATTAGTGTGGAAAAAACACTTTTCTCACTTGTGTTAGTGTTGAAAAACCACTTTTGCACTTGTATTAGTGTGAAAAAAACACTTTTTGCACTTGTGATAGTGTTGAAAAACCACTTTTCGCACTTGTGTTAGTGTTGAAAAACCACTTTTCGCACTTGTGTTGGTGCAGGAAACCACTTTTGCACTTGTATTAGTGTGGAAAAAACACTTTTCTCACTTGTGTTAGTGTTGAAAAACCACTTTTCGCACTTGTGTTAGTGTTGAAAAACCACTTTTCGCACTTGTGTTGGTGCAGGAAACCACTTTTGCAGTTGTATTAGTGTGGAAAAAACACTTTTTGCACTTGTGATAGTGTTGAAAAACCACTTTTCGCACTTGTGATAGTGTTGAAAAACCACTTTTCGCACTTGTGTTAGTGTTGAAAAACCACTTTTCGCACTTGTGTTAGTGTTGAAAAACCACCTTTCGCACTTGTGTTAGTGTTGAAAAACCACTTTTCGCACTTGTGTTGGTGTGGAAAAAACACTTTTTGCACTTGTGATAGTGTTGAAAAACCACTTTTCGCACTTGTGATAGTGTTGAAAAACCACTTTTCGCACTTGTGATAGTGTTGAAAAACCACTTTTCGCACTTGTGTTAGTGTTGAAAAACCACTTTTCGCACTTGTGTTAGTGTTGAAAAACCACTTTTCGCACTTGTGTTAGTGTTGAAAAACCACTTTTCGCACTTGTGTTAGTGTTGAAAAACCACTTTTCGCACTTGTGTTAGTGTTGAAAAACCACTTTTCGCACTTGTGTTGGTGCAGGAAACCACTTTTGCACTTGTATTAGTGTGGAAAAAACACTTTTTACACTTGTGATAGTGTTGAAAAACCACTTTTTGCACTTGTGTTAGTGTTGAAAAACCACTTTTCGCACTTGTATTAGTGTGGACAAAACACTTTTCGCACTTGTATTAGTGTGGAAAAACCACTTTTCGCACTTGTGTGAGTGTTGAAAAACCACCTTTCACACTTGTGTTAGTGTGAAAAAAACACTTTTTGCACTTGTGATAGTGTTGAAAAACCACTTTTCGCACTTGTGTTGGTGCAGGAAACCACTTTTGCACTTGTATTAGTGTGGAAAAAACACTTTTCTCACTTGTGTTAGTGTTGAAAAACCACTTTTGCACTTGTATTAGTGTGAAAAAAACACTTTTTGCACTTGTGATAGTGTTGAAAAACCACTTTTCGCACTTGTGATAGTGTTGAAAAACCACTTTTCGCACTTGTGCTAGTGTTGAAAAACCACTTTTCGCACTTGTGTTAGTGTTGAAAAACACTTTTCGCACTTGTGTTAGTGTTGAAAAACCACCTTTCGCACTTGTGTTAGTGTTGAAAAACCACTTTTCGCACTTGTGTTGGTGCAGGAAACCACTTTTGCACTTGTATTAGTGTGGAAAAAACACTTTTTGCACTTGTGATAGTGTTGAAAAACCACTTTTCGCACTTGTGTTAGTGTTGAAAAACCACTTTTCGCACTTGTGTTGGTGCAGGAAACCACTTTTGCACTTGTATTAGTGTGGAAAAACCACTTTTCGCACTTGTGTTAGTGTTGAAAAACCACTTTTCGCACTTGTGTTAGTGTTGAAAAACCACTTTTCGCACTTGTGTTGGTGCAGGAAACCACTTTTGCACTTGTATTAGTGTGGAAAAAACACTTTTTGCACTTGTGATAGTGTTCAAAAACCACTTTTCGCACTTGTGTTAGTGTTGAAAAACCACTTTTCGCACTAGTGTTGGTGCAGGAAACCACTTTTGCACTTGTATTAGTGTGGAAAAAACACTTTTTGCACTTCTGATAGTGTTGAAAAACCACTTTTCGCACTTGTGTTAGTGTTGAAAAACCACTTTTCGCACTTGTGTTGGTGTTGAAAAACCACTTTTCGCACTTGTGTTGGTGCAGAAAACCACTTTTGCACTTGTATTAGTGTGGAAAACCACTTTTCGCACTTGTGTTAGTGTTGAAAAACCACTTTTCGCACTTGTGTTAGTGTTGAAAAACCACTTTTCGCACTTGTGTTGGTGCAGGAAACCACTTTTGCACTTGTATTAGTGTGGAAAAAACACATTTTGCACTTGTGATAGTGTTGAAAAACCACTTTTCGCACTTGTGTTAGTGTTGAAAAGCCACTTTTCACACTTGTGTTGGTGCAGGAAACCACTTTTGCACTTGTATTAGTGTGGAAAAAACACTTTTTGCACTTGTGATAGTGTTGAAAAACCACTTTTCGCACTTGTGTTAGTGTTGAAAAACCACTTTTCGCACTTGTGTTGGTGCAGGAAACCACTTTTGCACTTGTATTAGTGTGGACAAAACACTTTTCGCACTTGTATTAGTGTGGAAAAACCACTTTTCGCACTTGTGTGAGTGTTGAAAAACCACCTTTCGCACTTGTGTTAGTGTGAAAAAAACACTTTTTGCACTTGTGATAGTGTTGATAAACCACTTTTCGCACTTGTGTTGGTGCAGGAAACCACTTTTGCACTTGTATTAGTGTGGAAAAAACACTTTTCTCACTTGTGTTAGTGTTGAAAAACCACTTTTGCACTTGTATTAGTGTGAAAAAAACACTTTTTGCACTTGTGATAGTGTTGAAAAACCACTTTTCGCACTTGTGTTAGTGTTCAAAAACCACTTTTCGCACTTGTGTTGGTGCAGGAAACCACTTTTGCACTTGTATTAGTGTGGAAAAAACACTTTTCTCACTTGTGTTAGTGTTGAAAAACCACTTTTGCACTTGTATTAGTGTGAAAAAAACACTTTTTGCACTTGTGATAGTGTTGAAAAACCACTTTTCGCACTTGTGTTAGTGTTGAAAAACCACTTTTCGCACTTGTGTTGGTGCAGGAAACCACTTTTGCACTTGTATTAGTGTGGAAAAAACACTTTTCTCACTTGTGTTAGTGTTGAAAAACCACTTTTCGCACTTGTGTTAGTGTTGAAAAACCACTTTTCGCACTTGTGTTGGTGCAGGAAACCACTTTTGCACTTGTATTAGTGTGGAAAAAACACTTTTTGCACTTGTGATAGTGTTGAAAAACCACTTTTCGCACTTGTGATAGTGTTGAAAAACCACTTTTCGCACTTGTGTTAGTGTTGAAAAACCACTTTTCGCACTTGTGTTAGTGTTGAAAAACCACCTTTCGCACTTGTGTTAGTGTTGAAAAACCACTTTTCGCACTTGTGTTGGTGTGGAAAAAACACTTTTTGCACTTGTGATAGTGTTGAAAAACCACTTTTCGCACTTGTGATAGTGTTGAAAAACCACTTTTCGCACTTGTGATAGTGTTGAAAAACCACTTTTCGCACTTGTGTTAGTGTTGAAAAACCACTTTTCGCACTTGTGTTAGTGTTGAAAAACCACTTTTCGCACTTGTGTTAGTGTTGAAAAACCACTTTTCGCACTTGTGTTAGTGTTGAAAAACCACTTTTCGCACTTGTGTTGGTGCAGGAAACCACTTTTGCACTTGTATTAGTGTGGAAAAAACACTTTTTACACTTGTGATAGTGTTGAAAAACCACTTTTTGCACTTGTGTTAGTGTTGAAAAACCACTTTTCGCACTTGTATTAGTGTGGACAAAACACTTTTCGCACTTGTATTAGTGTGGAAAAACCACTTTTCGCACTTGTGTGAGTGTTGAAAAACCACCTTTCACACTTGTGTTAGTGTGAAAAAAACACTTTTTGCACTTGTGATAGTGTTGAAAAACCACTTTTCGCACTTGTGTTGGTGCAGGAAACCACTTTTGCACTTGTATTAGTGTGGAAAAAACACTTTTCTCACTTGTGTTAGTGTTGAAAAACCACTTTTGCACTTGTATTAGTGTGAAAAAAACACTTTTTGCACTTGTGATAGTGTTGAAAAACCACTTTTCGCACTTGTGATAGTGTTGAAAAACCACTTTTCGCACTTGTGCTAGTGTTGAAAAACCACTTTTCGCACTTGTGTTAGTGTTGAAAAACCACTTTTCGCACTTGTGTTAGTGTTGAAAAACCACCTTTCGCACTTGTGTTAGTGTTGAAAAACCACTTTTCGCACTTGTGTTGGTGCAGGAAACCACTTTTGCACTTGTATTAGTGTGGAAAAAACACTTTTTGCACTTGTGATAGTGTTGAAAAACCACTTTTCGCACTTGTGTTAGTGTTGAAAAACCACTTTTCGCACTTGTGTTGGTGCAGGAAACCACTTTTGCACTTGTATTAGTGTGGAAAAACCACTTTTCGCACTTGTGTTAGTGTTGAAAAACCACTTTTCGCACTTGTGTTAGTGTTGAAAAACCACTTTTCGCACTTGTGTTGGTGCAGGAAACCACTTTTGCACTTGTATTAGTGTGGAAAAAACACTTTTTGCACTTGTGATAGTGTTCAAAAACCACTTTTCGCACTTGTGTTAGTGTTGAAAAACCACTTTTCGCACTAGTGTTGGTGCAGGAAACCACTTTTGCACTTGTATTAGTGTGGAAAAAACACTTTTTGCACTTCTGATAGTGTTGAAAAACCACTTTTCGCACTTGTGTTAGTGTTGAAAAACCACTTTTCGCACTTGTGTTGGTGTTGAAAAACCACTTTTCGCACTTGTGTTGGTGCAGAAAACCACTTTTGCACTTGTATTAGTGTGGAAAACCACTTTTCGCACTTGTGTTAGTGTTGAAAAACCACTTTTCGCACTTGTGTTAGTGTTGAAAAACCACTTTTCGCACTTGTGTTGGTGCAGGAAACCACTTTTGCACTTGTATTAGTGTGGAAAAAACACATTTTGCACTTGTGATAGTGTTGAAAAACCACTTTTCGCACTTGTGTTAGTGTTGAAAAGCCACTTTTCACACTTGTGTTGGTGCAGGAAACCACTTTTGCACTTGTATTAGTGTGGAAAAAACACTTTTTGCACTTGTGATAGTGTTGAAAAACCACTTTTCGCACTTGTGTTAGTGTTGAAAAACCACTTTTCGCACTTGTGTTGGTGCAGGAAACCACTTTTGCACTTGTATTAGTGTGGACAAAACACTTTTCGCACTTGTATTAGTGTGGAAAAACCACTTTTCGCACTTGTGTGAGTGTTGAAAAACCACCTTTCGCACTTGTGTTAGTGTGAAAAAAACACTTTTTGCACTTGTGATAGTGTTGAAAAACCACTTTTCGCACTTGTGTTGGTGCAGGAAACCACTTTTGCACTTGTATTAGTGTGGAAAAAACACTTTTCTCACTTGTGTTAGTGTTGAAAAACCACTTTTGCACTTGTATTAGTGTGAAAAAAACACTTTTTGCACTTGTGATAGTGTTGAAAAACCACTTTTCGCACTTGTGTTAGTGTTCAAAAACCACTTTTCGCACTTGTGTTGGTGCAGGAAACCACTTTTGCACTTGTATTAGTGTGGAAAAAACACTTTTCTCACTTGTGTTAGTGTTGAAAAACCACTTTTGCACTTGTATTAGTGTGAAAAAAACACTTTTTGCACTTGTGATAGTGTTGAAAAAACCACTTTTCGCACTTGTGTTAGTGTTGAAAAACCACTTTTCGCACTTGTGTTGGTGCAGGAAACCACTTTTGCACTTGTATTAGTGTGGAAAAAACACTTTTCGCACTTGTGTTAGTGTTGAAAAACCACTTTTCGCACTTGTGTTAGTGTTGATAAACCACTTTTCGCACTTGTGTTGGTGCAGGAAACCACTTTTGCACTTGTATTAGTGTGGAAAAAACACTTTTTGCACTTCTGATAGTGTTGAAAAACCACTTTTCGCACTTGTGTTAGTGTTGAAAAACCACTTTTCGCACTTGTGTTGGTGTTGAAAAACCACTTTTCGCACTTGTGTTGGTGCAGAAAACCACTTTTGCACTTGTATTAGTGTGGAAAACCACTTTTCGCACTTGTGTTAGTGTTGAAAAACCACTTTTCGCACTTGTGTTAGTGTTGAAAAACCACTTTTCGCACTTGTGTTGGTGCAGGAAACCACTTTTGCACTTGTATTAGTGTGGAAAAAACACATTTTGCACTTGTGATAGTGTTGAAAAACCACTTTTCGCACTTGTGTTAGTGTTGAAAAGCCACTTTTCACACTTGTGTTGGTGCAGGAAACCACTTTTGCACTTGTATTAGTGTGGAAAAAACACTTTTTGCACTTGTGATAGTGTTGAAAAACCACTTTTCGCACTTGTGTTAGTGTTGAAAAACCACTTTTCGCACTTGTGTTAGTGTTGAAAAACCACTTTTCGCACTTGTGTTGGTGCAGGAAACCACTTTTGCACTTGTATTAGTGTGGACAAAACACTTTTCGCACTTGTATTAGTGTGGAAAAACCACTTTTCGCACTTGTGTGAGTGTTGAAAAACCACCTTTCGCACTTGTGTTAGTGTGAAAAAAACACTTTTTGCACTTGTGATAGTGTTGAAAAACCACTTTTCGCACTTGTGTTGGTGCAGGAAACCACTTTTGCACTTGTATTAGTGTGGAAAAAACACTTTTCTCACTTGTGTTAGTGTTGAAAAACCACTTTTGCACTTGTATTAGTGTGAAAAAAACACTTTTTGCACTTGTGATAGTGTTGAAAAACCACTTTTCGCACTTGTGTTAGTGTTCAAAAACCACTTTTCGCACTTGTGTTGGTGCAGGAAACCACTTTTGCACTTGTATTAGTGTGGAAAAAACACTTTTCTCACTTGTGTTAGTGTTGAAAAACCACTTTTGCACTTGTGTTAGTGTTGAAAAACCACTTTTCGCACTTGTGTTGGTGCAGGAAACCACTTTTGCACTTGTATTAGTGTGGAAAAAACACTTTTCTCACTTGTGTTAGTGTTGAAAAACCACTTTTCGCACTTGTGTTAGTGTTGAAAAACCACTTTTCGCACTTGTGTTGGTGCAGGAAACCACTTTTGCACTTGTATTAGTGTGGAAAAAACACTTTTTGCACTTGTGATAGTGTTGAAAAACCACTTTTCGCACTTGTGATAGTGTTGAAAAACCACTTTTCGCACTTGTGTTAGTGTTGAAAAACCACTTTTCCCACTTGTGTTAGTGTTGAAAAACCACCTTTCGCACTTGTGTTAGTGTTGAAAAACCACTTTTCGCACTTGTGTTGGTGCAGGAAACCACTTTTGCACTTGTATTAGTGTGGAAAAAACACTTTTTGCACTTGTGATAGTGTTGAAAAACCACTTTTCGCACTTGTGTTAGTGTTGAAAAACCACTTTTCGCACTTGTGTTGGTGCAGGAAACCACTTTTGCACTTGTATTAGTTTGGAAAAACCACTTTTCCTACTTGTGTTAGTGTTGAAAAACCACTTTTCGCACTTGTGTTAGTGTTGAAAAACCACTTTTCGCACTTGTGTTGGTGCAGGAAACCACTTTTGCACTTGTATTAGTGTGGAAAAAACACTTTTTGCACTTGTGATAGTGTTGAAAAACCACTTTTCGCACTTGTGTTAGTGTTGAAAAACCACTTTTCGCACTAGTGTTGGTGCAGGAAACCACTTTTGCACTTGTATTAGTGTGGAAAAAACACTTTTTGCACTTCTGATAGTGTTGAAAAACCACTTTTCGCACTTGTGTTAGTGTTGAAAAACCACTTTTCGCACTTGTGTTGGTGTTGAAGAACCACTTTTCGCACTTGTGTTGGTGCAGAAAACCACTTTTGCACTTGTATTAGTGTGGAAAACCACTTTTCGCACTTGTGTTAGTGTTGAAAAACCACTTTTCGCACTTGTGTTAGTGTTGAAAAACCACTTTTCGCACTTGTGTTGGTGCAGGAAACCACTTTTGCACTTGTATTAGTGTGGAAAAAACACATTTTGCACTTGTGATAGTGTTGAAAAACCACTTTTCGCACTTGTGTTAGTGTTGAAAAGCCACTTTTCACACTTGTGTTGGTGCAGGAAACCACTTTTGCACTTGTATTAGTGTGGAAAAAACACTTTTTGCACTTGTGATAGTGTTGAAAAACCACTTTTCGCACTTGTGTTAGTGTTGAAAAATCACTTTTCGCACTTGTGTTAGTGTTGAAAAACCACTTTTCGCACTTGTGTTGGTGCAGGAAACCACTTTTGCACTTGTATTAGTGTGGACAAAACACTTTTCGCACTTGTATTAGTGTGGAAAAACCACTTTTCGCACTTGTGTGAGTGTTGAAAAACCACCTTTCGCACTTGTGTTAGTGTGAAAAAAACACTTTTTGCACTTGTGATAGTGTTGAAAAACCACTTTTCGCACTTGTGTTGGTGCAGGAAACCACTTTTGCACTTGTATTAGTATTGAAAAAGCACTTTTCGCACTTGTGTTAGTGTTGAAAAACCACCTTTCACACTTGTGTTGGTGCAGGAAACCACATTTGCACTTGTATTAGTGTGGAAAAACCACTTTTCGCACTTGTGTTAGTGTTGAAAAACCACTTTTCGCACTTGTGTTGGTGCAGGAAACCACTTTTGCACTTGTATTAGTGTGGAAAAAACACTTTTTGCACACGTGATAGTGTTGAAAAACCACTTTTCGCACTTGTGTTAGTGTTGAAAAACCACTTTTCGCACTTGTGTTGGTGCAGGAAACCACTTTTGCACTTGTATTAGTGTGGAAAAACCACTTTTCGCACTTGTGTTAGTGTTGAAAAACCACTTTTTGCACTTGTGTTAGTGTTGAAAAACCACTTTTCGCACTTGTGTTGGTGCAGGAAACCACTTTTGCACTTGTATTAGTGTGGAAAAAACACTTTTTGCACTTGTGATAGTGTTGAAAAACCACTTTTCGCACTTGTGTTAGTGTTGAAAAATCACTTTTCGCACTTGTGTTAGTGTTGAAAAACCACTTTTCGCACTTGTGTTGGTGCAGGAAACCACTTTTGCACTTGTATTAGTGTGGACAAAACACTTTTCGCACTTGTATTAGTGTGGAAAAACCACTTTTCGCACTTGTGTGAGTGTTGAAAAACCACCTTTCGCACTTGTGTTAGTGTGAAAAAAACACTTTTTGCACTTGTGATAGTGTTGAAAAACCACTTTTCGCACTTGTGTTGGTGCAGGAAACCACTTTTGCACTTGTATTAGTGTTGAAAAAGCACTTTTCGCACTTGTGTTAGTGTTGAAAAACCACCTTTCACACTTGTGTTGGTGCAGGAAACCACATTTGCACTTGTATTAGTGTGGAAAAACCACTTTTCGCACTTGTGTTAGTGTTGAAAAACCACTTTTCGCACTTGTGTTGGTGCAGGAAACCACTTTTGCACTTGTATTAGTGTGGAAAAAACACTTTTTGCACACGTGATAGTGTTGAAAAACCACTTTTCGCACTTGTGTTAGTGTTGAAAAACCACTTTTCGCACTTGTGTTGGTGCAGGAAACCACTTTTGCACTTGTATTAGTGTGGAAAAACCACTTTTCGCACTTGTGTTAGTGTTGAAAAACCACTTTTTGCACTTGTGTTAGTGTTGAAAAACCACTTTTCGCACTTGTGTTGGTGCAGGAAACCACTTTTGCACTTGTATTAGTGTGGAAAAAACACTTTTTGCACTCGTGATAGTGTTGAAAAACCACTTTTCCCACTTGTGTTAGTGTTGAAAAACCACTTTTCGCACTTGTGTTGGTGCAGGAAACCACTTTTGCACTTGTATTAGTGTGGAAAAAACACTTTTTGCACTTGTGATAGTGTTGAAAAACCACTTTTCGCACTTGTGATAGTGTTGAAAAACCACTTTTCGCACTTGTGTTAGTGTTGAAAAACCACTTTTCGCACTTGTGTTAGTGTTGAAAAACCACCTTTCGCACTTGTGTTAGTGTTGAAAAACCACTTTTCGCACTTGTGTTGGTGCAGGAAACCACTTTTGCACTTGTATTAGTGTGGAAAAAACACTTTTTGCACTTGTGATAGTGTTGAAAAACCACTTTTCGCACTTGTGTTAGTGTTGAAAAACCACTTTTCGCACTTGTGTTGGTGCAGGAAACCACTTTTGCACTTGTATTAGTGTGGAAAAACCACTTTTCCTACTTGTGTTAGTGTTGAAAAACCACTTTTCGCACTTGTGTTAGTGTTGAAAAACCACTTTTCGCACTTGTGTTGGTGCAGGAAACCACTTTTGCACTTGTATTAGTGTGGAAAAAACACTTTTTGCACTTGTGATAGTGTTGAAAAACCACTTTTCGCACTTGTGTTAGTGTTGAAAAACCACTTTTCGCACTAGTGTTGGTGCAGGAAACCACTTTTGCACTTGTATTAGTGTGGAAAAAACACTTTTTGCACTTCTGATAGTGTTGAAAAACCACTTTTCGCACTTGTGTTAGTGTTGAAAAACCACTTTTCGCACTTGTGTTGGTGTTGAAAAACCACTTTTCGCACTTGTGTTGGTGCAGAAAACCACTTTTGCACTTGTATTAGTGTGGAAAACCACTTTTCGCACTTGTGTTAGTGTTGAAAAACCACTTTTCGCACTTGTGTTAGTGTTGAAAAACCACTTTTCGCACTTGTGTTGGTGCAGGAAACCACTTTTGCACTTGTATTAGTGTGGAAAAAACACATTTTGCACTTGTGATAGTGTTGAAAAACCACTTTTCGCACTTGTGTTAGTGTTGAAAAGCCACTTTTCACACTTGTGTTGGTGCAGGAAACCACTTTTGCACTTGTATTAGTGTGGAAAAAACACTTTTTGCACTTGTGATAGTGTTGAAAAACCACTTTTCGCACTTGTGTTAGTGTTGAAAAATCACTTTTCGCACTTGTGTTAGTGTTGAAAAACCACTTTTCGCACTTGTGTTGGTGCAGGAAACCACTTTTGCACTTGTATTAGTGTGGACAAAACACTTTTCGCACTTGTATTAGTGTGGAAAAACCACTTTTCGCACTTGTGTGAGTGTTGAAAAACCACCTTTCGCACTTGTGTTAGTGTGAAAAAAACACTTTTTGCACTTGTGATAGTGTTGAAAAACCACTTTTCGCACTTGTGTTGGTGCAGGAAACCACTTTTGCACTTGTATTAGTGTTGAAAAAGCACTTTTCGCACTTGTGTTAGTGTTGAAAAACCACCTTTCACACTTGTGTTGGTGCAGGAAACCACATTTGCACTTGTATTAGTGTGGAAAAACCACTTTTCGCACTTGTGTTAGTGTTGAAAAACCACTTTTCGCACTTGTGTTGGTGCAGGAAACCACTTTTGCACTTGTATTAGTGTGGAAAAAACACTTTTTGCACACGTGATAGTGTTGAAAAACCACTTTTCGCACTTGTGTTAGTGTTGAAAAACCACTTTTCGCACTTGTGTTGGTGCAGGAAACCACTTTTGCACTTGTATTAGTGTGGAAAAACCACTTTTCGCACTTGTGTTAGTGTTGAAAAACCACTTTTTGCACTTGTGTTAGTGTTGAAAAACCACTTTTCGCACTTGTGTTGGTGCAGGAAACCACTTTTGCACTTGTATTAGTGTGGAAAAAACACTTTTTGCACTCGTGATAGTGTTGAAAAACCACTTTTCCCACTTGTGTTAGTGTTGAAAAACCACTTTTCGCACTTGTGTTGGTGCAGGAAACCACTTTTGCACTTGTATTAGTGTGGAAAAACACTTTTTGCACTCGTGATAGTGTTGAAAAACCACTTTTCGCACTTGTGTTAGTGTTGAAAAACCACTTTTCGCACTTGTGTTAGTGTTGAAAAACCACTTTTCGCACTTGTGTTAGTGTTGAAAAACCACTTTTCGCACTTGTGTTGGTGCAGGAAACCACTTTTGCACTTGTATTAGTGTGGAAAAACCACTTTTCGCACTTGTGTTAGTGTTGAAAAACCACTTTTCGCACTTGTGTTAGAGTTGAAAAACCACTTTTCGCACTTGTGTTGGTGCAGGAAACCACTTTTGCACTTGTATTAGTGTGGAAAAAACACTTTTTGCACTTGTGATAGTGTTGAAAAACCACTTTTTGCACTTGTGTTAGTGTTGAAAAACCACTTTTCGCACTTGTGTTAGTGTTGAAAAACCACTTTTCACACTTGTGTTGGTGCAGGAAACCACTTTTGCACTTGTATTAGTGTGGAAAAAACACTTTTTGCACACGTGATAGTGTTGAAAAACCACTTTTTGCACTTGTGTTAGTGTTGAAAAACCACTTTTCGCACTTGTGTTAGTGTTGAAAAACCACTTTTCGCACTTGTGTTGGTGCAGGAAACCACTTTTGCACTTGTATTAGTGTGGAAAAAACACTTTTTGCACACGTGATAGTGTTGAAAAACCACTTTTCGCACTTGTGTTAGTGTTGAAAAACCACTTTTCGCACTTGTGTTGGTGCAGGAAACCACTTTTGCACTTGTATTAGTGTGGAAAAACCACTTTTCGCACTTGTGTTAGTGTTGAAAAACCACTTTTTGCACTTGTGTTAGTGTTGAAAAACCACTTTTCGCACTTGTGTTGGTGCAGGAAACCACTTTTGCACTTGTATTAGTGTGGAAAAAACACTTTTTGCACTCGTGATAGTGTTGAAAAACCACTTTTCCCACTTGTGTTAGTGTTGAAAAACCACTTTTCGCACTTGTGTTGGTGCAGGAAACCACTTTTGCACTTGTATTAGTGTGGAAAAACACTTTTTGCACTCGTGATAGTGTTGAAAAACCACTTTTCGCACTTGTGTTAGTGTTGAAAAACCACTTTTCGCACTTGTGTTAGTGTTGAAAAACCACTTTTCGCACTTGTGTTAGTGTTGAAAAACCACTTTCCGCACTTGTGTTGGTGCAGGAAACCACTTTTGCACTTGTATTAGTGTGGAAAAACCACTTTTCGCACTTGTGTTAGTGTTGAAAAACCACTTTTCGCACTTGTGTTAGAGTTGAAAAACCACTTTTCGCACTTGTGTTGGTGCAGGAAACCACTTTTGCACTTGTATTAGTGTGGAAAAAACACTTTTTGCACTTGTGATAGTGTTGAAAAACCACTTTTTGCACTTGTGTTAGTGTTGAAAAACCACTTTTCGCACTTGTGTTAGTGTTGAAAAACCACTTTTCACACTTGTGTTGGTGCAGGAAACCACTTTTGCACTTGTATTAGTGTGGAAAAAACACTTTTTGCACTTGTGATAGTGTTGAAAAACCACTTTTCGCACTTGTGTTAGTGTTGAAAAACCACATTTCGCACTTGTGTTGGTGCAGGAAACCACTTTTGCACTTGTATTAGTGTGGAAAAACACTTTTCTCACTTGTGTTAGTGTTGAAAAACCACTTTTCGCACTTGTGTTAGTGTTGAAAAACCACTTTTCGCACTTGTGTTGGTGCAGGAAACCACTTTTGCACTTGTATTAGTGTGGAAAAAACACTTTTTGCACTTGTGATAGTGTTGAAAAACCACTTTTCGCACTTGTGATAGTGTTGAAAAACCACTTTTCGCACTTGTGTTGGTCCAGGAAACCACTTTTGCACTTGTATTAGTGTGGAAAAACCACTTTTCGCACTTGTGTTAGTGTTGAAAAACCACTTTTCGCACTTGTGTTAGTGTTGAAAAACCACTTTTCGCACTTGTGTTGGTGCAGGAAACCACTTTTGCACTTGTATTAGTGTGGAAAAAACACTTTTTGCACTTGTGATAGTGTTGAAAACCCACTTTTCGCACTTGTGTTAGTGTTGAAAAACTACTTTTCGCACTTGTGTTAGTGTTGAAAAACCACTTTTCGCACTTGTGTTGGTGCAGGAAACCACTTTTGCACTTGTATTAGTGTGGAAAAAACACTTTTTGCACACGTGATAGTGTTGAAAAACCACTTTTCGCACTTGTGTTAGTGTTGAAAAACCACTTTTCGCACTTGTGTTGGTGCAGGAAACCACTTTTGCACTTGTATTAGTGTGGAAAAACCACTTTTCGCACTTGTGTTAGTGTTGAAAAACCACTTTTTGCACTTGTGTTAGTGTTGAAAAACCACTTTTCGCACTTGTGTTGGTGCAGGAAACCACTTTTGCACTTGTATTAGTGTGGAAAAAACACTTTTTGCACTCGTGATAGTGTTGAAAAACCACTTTTCCCACTTGTGTTAGTGTTGAAAAACCACTTTTCGCACTTGTGTTGGTGCAGGAAACCACTTTTGCACTTGTATTAGTGTGGAAAAACACTTTTTGCACTCGTGATAGTGTTGAAAAACCACTTTTCGCACTTGTGTTAGTGTTGAAAAACCACTTTTCGCACTTGTGTTAGTGTTGAAAAACCACTTTTCGCACTTGTGTTAGTGTTGAAAAACCACTTTTCGCACTTGTGTTGGTGCAGGAAACCACTTTTGCACTTGTATTAGTGTGGAAAAACCACTTTTCGCACTTGTGTTAGTGTTGAAAAACCACTTTTCGCACTTGTGTTAGAGTTGAAAAACCACTTTTCGCACTTGTGTTGGTGCAGGAAACCACTTTTGCACTTGTATTAGTGTGGAAAAAACACTTTTTGCACTTGTGATAGTGTTGAAAAACCACTTTTTGCACTTGTGTTAGTGTTGAAAAACCACTTTTCGCACTTGTGTTAGTGTTGAAAAACCACTTTTCACACTTGTGTTGGTGCAGGAAACCACTTTTGCACTTGTATTAGTGTGGAAAAAACACTTTTTGCACACGTGATAGTGTTGAAAAACCACTTTTTGCACTTGTGTTAGTGTTGAAAAACCACTTTTCGCACTTGTGTTAGTGTTGAAAAACCACTTTTCGCACTTGTGTTGGTGCAGGAAACCACTTTTGCACTTGTATTAGTGTGGAAAAAACACTTTTTGCACACGTGATAGTGTTGAAAAACCACTTTTCGCACTTGTGTTAGTGTTGAAAAACCACTTTTCGCACTTGTGTTGGTGCAGGAAACCACTTTTGCACTTGTATTAGTGTGGAAAAACCACTTTTCGCACTTGTGTTAGTGTTGAAAAACCACTTTTTGCACTTGTGTTAGTGTTGAAAAACCACTTTTCGCACTTGTGTTGGTGCAGGAAACCACTTTTGCACTTGTATTAGTGTGGAAAAAACACTTTTTGCACTCGTGATAGTGTTGAAAAACCACTTTTCCCACTTGTGTTAGTGTTGAAAAACCACTTTTCGCACTTGTGTTGGTGCAGGAAACCACTTTTGCACTTGTATTAGTGTGGAAAAACACTTTTTGCACTCGTGATAGTGTTGAAAAACCACTTTTCGCACTTGTGTTAGTGTTGAAAAACCACTTTTCGCACTTGTGTTAGTGTTGAAAAACCACTTTTCGCACTTGTGTTAGTGTTGAAAAACCACTTTTCGCACTTGTGTTGGTGCAGGAAACCACTTTTGCACTTGTATTAGTGTGGAAAAACCACTTTTCGCACTTGTGTTAGTGTTGAAAAACCACTTTTCGCACTTGTGTTAGAGTTGAAAAACCACTTTTCGCACTTGTGTTGGTGCAGGAAACCACTTTTGCACTTGTATTAGTGTGGAAAAAACACTTTTTGCACTTGTGATAGTGTTGAAAAACCACTTTTTGCACTTGTGTTAGTGTTGAAAAACCACTTTTCGCACTTGTGTTAGTGTTGAAAAACCACTTTTCACACTTGTGTTGGTGCAGGAAACCACTTTTGCACTTGTATTAGTGTGGAAAAAACACTTTTTGCACTTGTGATAGTGTTGAAAAACCACTTTTCGCACTTGTGTTAGTGTTGAAAAACCACATTTCGCACTTGTGTTGGTGCAGGAAACCACTTTTGCACTTGTATTAGTGTGGAAAAACACTTTTCTCACTTGTGTTAGTGTTGAAAAACCACTTTTCGCACTTGTGTTAGTGTTGAAAAACCACTTTTCGCACTTGTGTTGGTGCAGGAAACCACTTTTGCACTTGTATTAGTGTGGAAAAAACACTTTTTGCACTTGTGATAGTGTTGAAAAACCACTTTTCGCACTTGTGATAGTGTTGAAAAACCACTTTTCGCACTTGTGTTGGTCCAGGAAACCACTTTTGCACTTGTATTAGTGTGGAAAAACCACTTTTCGCACTTGTGTTAGTGTTGAAAAACCACTTTTCGCACTTGTGTTAGTGTTGAAAAACCACTTTTCGCACTTGTATTGGTGCAGGAAACCACTTTTGCACTTGTATTAGTGTGGAAAAAACACTTTTTGCACTTGTGATAGTGTTGAAAAACCACTTTTCGCACTTGTGTTAGTGTTGAAAAACTACTTTTCGCACTTGTGTTAGTGTTGAAAAACCACTTTTCGCACTTGTGTTGGTGCAGGAAACCACTTTTGCACTTGTATTAGTGTGGAAAAAACACTTTTTGCACTTGTGATAGTGTTGAAAAACCACTTTTCGCACTTGTGTTAGTGTTGAAAAACCACTTTTCGCACTTGTGTTGGTGCAGGAAACCACTTTTGCACTTGTATTAGTGTGGAAAAACCACTTTTCGCACTTGTGTTAGTGTTGAAAAACCACTTTTCGCACTTGTGTTAGTGTTGAAAAACCACTTTTCGCACTTGTGTTAGTGTTGAAAAACCACTTTTCGCACTTGTGTTGGTGCAGGAAACCACTTTTGCACTTGTATTAGTGTGGAAAAAACACTTTTCGCACTTGTGTTAGTGTTGAAAAAGCACTTTTCGCACTTGTGTTAGTGTTGAAAAACCACTTTTCACACTTGTGTTGGTGCAGGAAACCACATTTGCACTTGTATTAGTGTGGAAAAACCACTTTTTGCACTTGTGTTAGTGTTGAAAAACCGCTTTTCGCACTTGTGTTGGTGCAGGAAACCACTTTTGCACTTGTATTAGTGTGGAAAAAACACTTTTTGCACTTGTGATAGTGTTGAAAAACCACTTTTCGCACTTGTGTTGGTGCAGGAAACCACTTTTGCACTTGTATTAGTGTGGAAAAACCACTTTTCGCACTTCTGTTAGTGTTGAAAAACCACTTTTCGCACTTGTGTTAGTGTTGAAAAACCACTTTTCGCACTTGTGTTGGTGCAGGAAACCACTTTTGCACTTGTATTAGTGTGGAAAAAACACTTTTTGCACTCGTGATAGTGTTGAAAAACCACTTTTCGCACTTGTGTTAGTGTTGAAAAACCACTTTTCGCACTTGTGTTGGTGCAGGAAACCACTTTTGCACTTGTATTAGTGTGGAAAAACCACTTTTCGCACTTGTGTTAGTGTTGAAAAACCACTTTTTGCACTTGTGTTAGTGTTGAAAAACCACTTTTCGCACTTGTGTTGGTGCAGGAAACCACTTTTGCACTTGTATTAGTGTGGAAAAAACACTTTTTGCACTCGTGATAGTGTTGAAAAACCACTTTTCCCACTTGTGTTAGTGTTGAAAAACCACTTTTCGCACTTGTGTTGGTGCAGGAAACCACTTTTGCACTTGTATTAGTGTGGAAAAACACTTTTTGCACTCGTGATAGTGTTGAAAAACCACTTTTCGCACTTGTGTTAGTGTTGAAAAACCACTTTTCGCACTTGTGTTAGTGTTGAAAAACCACTTTTCGCACTTGTGTTAGTGTTGAAAAACCACTTTCCGCACTTGTGTTGGTGCAGGAAACCACTTTTGCACTTGTATTAGTGTGGAAAAACCACTTTTCGCACTTGTGTTAGTGTTGAAAAACCACTTTTCGCACTTGTGTTAGAGTTGAAAAACCACTTTTCGCACTTGTGTTGGTGCAGGAAACCACTTTTGCACTTGTATTAGTGTGGAAAAAACACTTTTTGCACTTGTGATAGTGTTGAAAAACCACTTTTTGCACTTGTGTTAGTGTTGAAAAACCACTTTTCGCACTTGTGTTAGTGTTGAAAAACCACTTTTCACACTTGTGTTGGTGCAGGAAACCACTTTTGCACTTGTATTAGTGTGGAAAAAACACTTTTTGCACTTGTGATAGTGTTGAAAAACCACTTTTCGCACTTGTGTTAGTGTTGAAAAACCACATTTCGCACTTGTGTTGGTGCAGGAAACCACTTTTGCACTTGTATTAGTGTGGAAAAACACTTTTCTCACTTGTGTTAGTGTTGAAAAACCACTTTTCGCACTTGTGTTAGTGTTGAAAAACCACTTTTCGCACTTGTGTTGGTGCAGGAAACCACTTTTGCACTTGTATTAGTGTGGAAAAAACACTTTTTGCACTTGTGATAGTGTTGAAAAACCACTTTTCGCACTTGTGATAGTGTTGAAAAACCACTTTTCGCACTTGTGTTGGTCCAGGAAACCACTTTTGCACTTGTATTAGTGTGGAAAAACCACTTTTCGCACTTGTGTTAGTGTTGAAAAACCACTTTTCGCACTTGTGTTAGTGTTGAAAAACCACTTTTCGCACTTGTGTTGGTGCAGGAAACCACTTTTGCACTTGTATTAGTGTGGAAAAAACACTTTTTGCACTTGTGATAGTGTTGAAAAACCACTTTTCGCACTTGTGTTAGTGTTGAAAAACTACTTTTCGCACTTGTGTTAGTGTTGAAAAACCACTTTTCGCACTTGTGTTGGTGCAGGAAACCACTTTTGCACTTGTATTAGTGTGGAAAAAACACTTTTTGCACACGTGATAGTGTTGAAAAACCACTTTTCGCACTTGTGTTAGTGTTGAAAAACCACTTTTCGCACTTGTGTTGGTGCAGGAAACCACTTTTGCACTTGTATTAGTGTGGAAAAACCACTTTTCGCACTTGTGTTAGTGTTGAAAAACCACTTTTTGCACTTGTGTTAGTGTTGAAAAACCACTTTTCGCACTTGTGTTGGTGCAGGAAACCACTTTTGCACTTGTATTAGTGTGGAAAAAACACTTTTTGCACTCGTGATAGTGTTGAAAAACCACTTTTCCCACTTGTGTTAGTGTTGAAAAACCACTTTTCGCACTTGTGTTGGTGCAGGAAACCACTTTTGCACTTGTATTAGTGTGGAAAAACACTTTTTGCACTCGTGATAGTGTTGAAAAACCACTTTTCGCACTTGTGTTAGTGTTGAAAAACCACTTTTCGCACTTGTGTTAGTGTTGAAAAACCACTTTTCGCACTTGTGTTAGTGTTGAAAAACCACTTTTCGCACTTGTGTTGGTGCAGGAAACCACTTTTGCACTTGTATTAGTGTGGAAAAACCACTTTTCGCACTTGTGTTAGTGTTGAAAAACCACTTTTCGCACTTGTGTTAGAGTTGAAAAACCACTTTTCGCACTTGTGTTGGTGCAGGAAACCACTTTTGCACTTGTATTAGTGTGGAAAAAACACTTTTTGCACTTGTGATAGTGTTGAAAAACCACTTTTTGCACTTGTGTTAGTGTTGAAAAACCACTTTTCGCACTTGTGTTAGTGTTGAAAAACCACTTTTCACACTTGTGTTGGTGCAGGAAACCACTTTTGCACTTGTATTAGTGTGGAAAAAACACTTTTTGCACACGTGATAGTGTTGAAAAACCACTTTTTGCACTTGTGTTAGTGTTGAAAAACCACTTTTCGCACTTGTGTTAGTGTTGAAAAACCACTTTTCGCACTTGTGTTGGTGCAGGAAACCACTTTTGCACTTGTATTAGTGTGGAAAAAACACTTTTTGCACACGTGATAGTGTTGAAAAACCACTTTTCGCACTTGTGTTAGTGTTGAAAAACCACTTTTCGCACTTGTGTTGGTGCAGGAAACCACTTTTGCACTTGTATTAGTGTGGAAAAACCACTTTTCGCACTTGTGTTAGTGTTGAAAAACCACTTTTTGCACTTGTGTTAGTGTTGAAAAACCACTTTTCGCACTTGTGTTGGTGCAGGAAACCACTTTTGCACTTGTATTAGTGTGGAAAAAACACTTTTTGCACTCGTGATAGTGTTGAAAAACCACTTTTCCCACTTGTGTTAGTGTTGAAAAACCACTTTTCGCACTTGTGTTGGTGCAGGAAACCACTTTTGCACTTGTATTAGTGTGGAAAAACACTTTTTGCACTCGTGATAGTGTTGAAAAACCACTTTTCGCACTTGTGTTAGTGTTGAAAAACCACTTTTCGCACTTGTGTTAGTGTTGAAAAACCACTTTTCGCACTTGTGTTAGTGTTGAAAAACCACTTTTCGCACTTGTGTTGGTGCAGGAAACCACTTTTGCACTTGTATTAGTGTGGAAAAACCACTTTTCGCACTTGTGTTAGTGTTGAAAAACCACTTTTCGCACTTGTGTTAGAGTTGAAAAACCACTTTTCGCACTTGTGTTGGTGCAGGAAACCACTTTTGCACTTGTATTAGTGTGGAAAAAACACTTTTTGCACTTGTGATAGTGTTGAAAAACCACTTTTTGCACTTGTGTTAGTGTTGAAAAACCACTTTTCGCACTTGTGTTAGTGTTGAAAAACCACTTTTCACACTTGTGTTGGTGCAGGAAACCACTTTTGCACTTGTATTAGTGTGGAAAAAACACTTTTTGCACTTGTGATAGTGTTGAAAAACCACTTTTCGCACTTGTGTTAGTGTTGAAAAACCACATTTCGCACTTGTGTTGGTGCAGGAAACCACTTTTGCACTTGTATTAGTGTGGAAAAACACTTTTCTCACTTGTGTTAGTGTTGAAAAACCACTTTTCGCACTTGTGTTAGTGTTGAAAAACCACTTTTCGCACTTGTGTTGGTGCAGGAAACCACTTTTGCACTTGTATTAGTGTGGAAAAAACACTTTTTGCACTTGTGATAGTGTTGAAAAACCACTTTTCGCACTTGTGATAGTGTTGAAAAACCACTTTTCGCACTTGTGTTGGTCCAGGAAACCACTTTTGCACTTGTATTAGTGTGGAAAAACCACTTTTCGCACTTGTGTTAGTGTTGAAAAACCACTTTTCGCACTTGTGTTAGTGTTGAAAAACCACTTTTCGCACTTGTGTTGGTGCAGGAAACCACTTTTGCACTTGTATTAGTGTGGAAAAAAACACTTTTTGCACTTGTGATAGTGTTGAAAAACCACTTTTCGCACTTGTGTTAGTGTTGAAAAACTACTTTTCGCACTTGTGTTAGTGTTGAAAAACCACTTTTCGCACTTGTGTTGGTGCAGGAAACCACTTTTGCACTTGTATTAGTGTGGAAAAAACACTTTTTGCACTTGTGATAGTGTTGAAAAACCACTTTTCGCACTTGTGTTAGTGTTGAAAAACCACTTTTCGCACTTGTGTTGGTGCAGGAAACCACTTTTGCACTTGTATTAGTGTGGAAAAACCACTTTTCGCACTTGTGTTAGTGTTGAAAAACCACTTTTCGCACTTGTGTTAGTGTTGAAAAACCACTTTTCGCACTTGTGTTAGTGTTGAAAAACCACTTTTCGCACTTGTGTTGGTGCAGGAAACCACTTTTGCACTTGTATTAGTGTGGAAAAAACACTTTTCGCACTTGTGTTAGTGTTGAAAAAGCACTTTTCGCACTTGTGTTAGTGTTGAAAAACCACTTTTCACACTTGTGTTGGTGCAGGAAACCACATTTGCACTTGTATTAGTGTGGAAAAACCACTTTTTGCACTTGTGTTAGTGTTGAAAAACCGCTTTTCGCACTTGTGTTGGTGCAGGAAACCACTTTTGCACTTGTATTAGTGTGGAAAAAACACTTTTTGCACTTGTGATAGTGTTGAAAAACCACTTTTCGCACTTGTGTTGGTGCAGGAAACCACTTTTGCACTTGTATTAGTGTGGAAAAACCACTTTTCGCACTTCTGTTAGTGTTGAAAAACCACTTTTCGCACTTGTGTTAGTGTTGAAAAACCACTTTTCGCACTTGTGTTGGTGCAGGAAACCACTTTTGCACTTGTATTAGTGTGGAAAAAACACTTTTTGCACTCGTGATAGTGTTGAAAAACCACTTTTCGCACTTGTGTTAGTGTTGAAAAACCACTTTTCGCACTTGTGTTAGTGTTGAAAAACCACTTTTCGCACTTGTGTTAGTGTTGAAAAACCACTTTTCGCACTTGTGTTGGTGCAGGAAACCACTTTTTCACTTGTATTAGTGTGGAAAAACCACTTTTCGCACTTGTGGTTAGTGTTGAAAAACCACTTTTCGCACTTGTGTTAGAGTTGAAAAACCACTTTTCGCACTTGTGTTGGTGCAGGAAACCACTTTTGCACTTGCATTAGTGTGGAAAAAACACTTTTTGCACTTGTGATAGTGTTGAAAAACCACTTTTTGCACTTGTGTTAGTGTTGAAAAACCACTTTTCGCACTTGTGTTAGTGTTGAAAAACCACTTTTCGCACTTGTATTGGTGCAGGAAACCACTTTTGCACTTGTATTAGTGTGGAAAAAACACTTTTTGCACTTGTGATAGTGTTGAAAACCACTTTTCGCACTTGTGTTAGTGTTGAAAAACCACATTTCGCACTTGTGTTGGTGCAGGAAACCACTTTTGCACTTGTATTAGTGTGGAAAAAACACTTTTCTCACTTGTGTTAGTGTTGAAAAACCACTTTTCGCACTTGTGATAGTGTTGAAAAACCACTTTTCGCACTTGTGTTAGTGTTGAAAAACCACATTTCGCACTTGTGTTGGTGCAGGAAACCACTTTTGCACTTGTATTAGTGTGGAAAAAACACTTTTCTCACTTGTGTTAGTGTTGAAAAACCACTTTTCGCACTTGTGTTAGTGTTGAAAAACCACTTTCGCACTTGTGTTAGTGTTGAAAAACCACTTTTCGCACTTGTGTTAGTGTTGAAAAACCACTTTTCGCACTTGTGTTGGTGCAGGAAACCACTTTTGCACTTGTATTAGTGTTGAAAAACCACTTTTCGCACTTGTGTTAGTGTTGAAAAACCACTTTTCGCACTTCTGTTAGTGTTGAAAAACCACTTTTCGCACTTGTGTTGGTGCAGGAAACCACTATTGCACTTGTATTAGTGTGGAAAAAACACTTTTTGCACTTGTGATAGTGTTGAAAAACCACTTTTCGCACTTGTGTTAGTGTTGAAAAACCACATTTCGCACTTGTGTTGGTGCAGGAAACCACTTTTGCACTTGTATTAGTGTGGCAAAACCACTTTTTGCACTTGTGTTAGTGTTGAAAAACCACTTTTCGCACTTGTGTTAGTGTTGAAAAACCACTTTTCGCACTTGTGTTAGTGTTGAAAAACCACTTTTCGCACTTGTGTTGGTGCAGGAAACCACTTTTGCACTTGTATTAGTGTGGAAAAACCACTTTTCGCACTTGTGTTAGTGTTGAAAAACCACTTTTCGCACTTGTGTTGGTGCAGGAAACCACTTTTGCACTTGTATTAGTGTGGAAAAACCACTTTTGGCACTTGTGTTAGTGTTGAAAAACCAACTTTTTGCACTTGTGATAGTGTTGAAAAACCACTTTTCACACTTGTGTTAGTGTTGAAAAACCACATTTTGCACTTGTGTTAGTGTTGAAAAACCACTTTTCGCACTTGTGTTGGTTCAGGAAACCACTTTTGCACTTGTATTAGTGTGGAAAAAACACTTTTTGCACTTGTGATAGTGTTGAAAAACCACTTTTCGCACTTGTGTTAGTGTTGAAAAACCACTTTTCGCACTTGTGTTGGTGCAGGAAACCACTTTTGCACTTGTATTAGTGTGGAAAAAACACTTTTCGCACTTGTGTTAGTGTTGAAAAAGCACTTTTCGCACTTGTGTTAGTGTTGAAAAACCACTTTTCACACTTGTGTTGGTGCAGGAAACCACATTTGCACTTGTATTAGTGTGGAAAAACCACTTTTTGCACTTGTGTTAGTGTTGAAAAACCACTTTTCGCACTTGTGTTGGTGCAGGAAACCACTTTTGCACTTGTCTTAGTGTGGAAAAAACACTTTTTGCACTTGTGATAGTGTTGAAAAACCACTTTTCGCACTTGTATTAGTGTTGAAAAACCACTTTTCGCACTTGTGTTGGTGCAGGAAACCACTTTTGCACTTGTATTAGTGTGGAAAAACCACTTTTCGCACTTGTGTTAGTGTTGAAAAACCACTTTTCGCACTTGTGTTAGTGTTGAAAAACCACTTTTCGCACTTGTGTTGGTGCAGGAAACCACTTTTGCACTTGTATTAGTGTGGAAAAAACACTTTTTGCACTCGTGATAGTGTTGAAAAACCACTTTTCGCACTTGTGTAAGTGTTGAAAAACCACTTTTCGCACTTGTGTTAGTTTTGAAAAACCACTTTTCGCACTTGTGTTAGTGTTGAAAAACCACTTTTCGCACTTGTGTTGGTGCAGGAAACCACTTTTTCACTTGTATTAGTGTGGAAAAACCACTTTTCGCACTTGTGTTAGTGTTGAAAAACCACTTTTTGCACTTGTGTTAGAGTTGAAAAACCACTTTTCGCACTTGTGTTGGTGCAGGAAACCACTTTTGCACTTGTATTAGTGTGGAAAAACACTTTTTGCACTTGTGATAGTGTTGAAAAACGACTTTTTGCACTTGTGTTAGTGTTGAAAAACCACTTTTCGCACTTGTGTTAGTGTTGAAAAACCACTTTTCGCACTTGTGTTGGTGCAGGAAACCACTTTTGCACTTGTATTAGTGTGGAAAAAACACTTTTTGCACTTGTGATAGTGTTGAAAAACCACTTTTCGCACTTGTGTTAGTGTTGAAAAACCACATTTCGCAATTGTGTTGGTGCAGGAAACCACTTTTGCACTTGTATTAGTGTGGAAAAAACACTTTTTGCACTTGTGATAGTGTTGAAAAACCACTTTTCGCAACTGTGTTAGTGT
Source organism: Myxine glutinosa (assembly GCF_964187855.1). Taxonomy (NCBI): domain Eukaryota; kingdom Metazoa; phylum Chordata; class Myxini; order Myxiniformes; family Myxinidae; genus Myxine; species Myxine glutinosa. Next base: position 36,275 of record NW_027617921.1, on the reverse strand, counting down.
TTAAAAACCACTTTTCGCACTTGTGTTGGTGCAGGAAACCACTTTTGCACTTGTATTAGTGTGGAAAAAACACTTTTCGCACTTGTGTTAGTGTTGAAAAAGCACTTTTCGCACTTGTGTTAGTGTTGAAAAACCACTTTTCACACTTGTGTTGGTGCAGGAAACCACATTTGCACTTGTATTAGTGTGGAAAAACCACTTTTTGCACTTGTGTTAGTGTTGAAAAACCACTTTTCGCACTTGTGTTGGTGCAGGAAACCACTTTTGCACTTGTATTAGTGTGGAAAAAACACTTTTTGCACTTGTGATAGTGTTGAAAAACCACTTTTCGCACTTGTATTAGTGTTGAAAAACCACTTTTCGCACTTGTGTTGGTGCAGGAAACCACTTTTGCACTTGTATTAGTGTGGAAAAACCACTTTTCGCACTTGTGTTAGTGTTGAAAAACCACTTTTCGCACTTGTGTTAGTGTTGAAAAACCACTTTTCGCACTTGTGTTGGTGCAGGAAACCACTTTTGCACTTGTATTAGTGTGGAAAAAACACTTTTTGCACTCGTGATAGTGTTGAAAAACCACTTTTCGCACTTGTGTTAGTGTTGAAAAACCACTTTTCGCACTTGTGTTAGTGTTGAAAAACCACTTTTCGCACTTGTGTTAGTGTTGAAAAACCACTTTTCGCACTTGTGTTGGTGCAGGAAACCACTTTTGCACTTGTATTAGTTTGGAAAAACCACTTTTCGCACTTGTGTTAGTGTTGAAAAACCACTTTTCGCACTTGTGTTAGAGTTGAAAAACCACTTTTCGCACTTGTGTTGGTGCAGGAAACCACTTTTGCACTTGTATTAGTGTGGAAAAAACACTTTTTGCACTTGTGATAGTGTTGAAAAACCACTTTTTGCACTTGTGTTAGTGTTGAAAAACCACTTTTCGCACTTGTGTTAGTGTTGAAAAACCACTTTTCACACTTGTGTTGGTGCAGGAAACCACTTTTGCACTTGTATTAGTGTGGAAAAAACACTTTTTGCACTTGTGATAGTGTTGAAAAACCACTTTTCGCACTTGTGTTAGTGTTGAAAAACCACATTTCGCACTTGTGTTGGTGCAGGAAACCACTTTTGCACTTGTATTAGTGTGGAAAAAACACTTTTCTCACTTGTGTTAGTGTTGAAAAACCACTTTTCGCACTTGTGTTAGTGTTGAAAAACCACTTTTCGCACTTGTGTTGGTGCAGGAAACCACTTTTGCACTTGTATTAGTGTGGAAAAAACACTTTTTGCACTTGTGATAGTGTTGAAAAACCACTTTTCGCACTTGTGATAGTGTTGAAAAACCACTTTTCGCACTTGTGTTGGTCCAGGAAACCACTTTTGCACTTGTATTAGTGTGGAAAAACCACTTTTCGCACTTGTGTTAGTGTTGAAAAACCACTTTTCGCACTTGTGTTAGTGTTGAAAAACCACTTTTCGCACTTGTGTTGGTGCAGGAAACCACTTTTGCACTTGTATTAGTGTGGAAAAAACACTTTTTGCACTTGTGATAGTGTTGAAAAACCACTTTTTGCACTTGTGTTAGTGTTGAAAAACCACTTTTCGCACTTGTGTTAGTGTTGAAAAACCACTTTTCGCACTTGTGTTGGTGCAGGAAACCACTTTTGCACTTGTATTAGTGTGGAAAAAACACTTTTTGCACTTGTGATAGTGTTGAAAAACCACTTTTCGCACTTGTGTTAGTGTTGAAAAACCACTTTTCGCACTTGTGTTGGTGCAGGAAACCACTTTTGCACTTGTATTAGTTTGGAAAAACCACTTTTCGCACTTGTGTTAGTGTTGAAAAACCACTTTTCGCACTTGTGTTAGTGTTGAAAAACCACTTTTCGCAATTGTGTTAGTGTTGAAAAACCACTTTTCGCACTTGTGTTGGTGCAGGAAACCACTTTTGCACTTGTATTAGTGTGGAAAAAACACTTTTCGCACTTGTGTTAGTGTTGAAAAAGCACTTTTCGCACTTGTGTTAGTGTTGAAAAACCACTTTTCACACTTGTGTTGGTGCAGGAAACCACATTTGCACTTGTATTAGTGTGGAAAAACCACTTTTTGCACTTGTGTTAGTGTTGAAAAACCGCTTTTCGCACTTGTGTTGGTGCAGGAAACCACTTTTGCACTTGTATTAGTGTGGAAAAAACACTTTTTGCACTTGTGATAGTGTTGAAAACCCACTTTTCGCACTTGTGTTGGTGCAGGAAACCACTTTTGCACTTGTATTAGTGTGGAAAAACCACTTTTCGCACTTGTGTTAGTGTTGAAAAACCACTTTTCGCACTTGTGTTAGTGTTGAAAAACCACTTTTCGCACTTGTGTTGGTGCAGGAAACCACTTTTGCACTTGTATTAGTGTGGAAAAAACACTTTTTGCACTCGTGATAGTGTTGAAAAACCACTTTTCGCACTTGTGTTAGTGTTGAAAAACCACTTTTCGCACTTGTGTTAGTGTTGAAAAACCACTTTTCGCACTTGTGTTAGTGTTGAAAAACCACTTTTCGCACTTGTGTTGGTGCAGGAAACCACTTTTTCACTTGTATTAGTGTGGAAAAACCACTTTTCGCACTTGTGTTAGTGTTGAAAAACCACTTTTCGCACTTGTGTTAGAGTTGAAAAACCACTTTTCGCACTTGTATTGGTGCAGGAAACCACTTTTGCACTTGTATTAGTGTGGAAAAAACACTTTTTGCACTTGTGATAGTGTTGAAAAACCACTTTTTGCACTTGTGTTAGTGTTGAAAAACCACTTTTCGCACTTGTGTTAGTGTTGAAAAACCACTTTTCGCACTTGTATTGGTGCAGGAAACCACTTTTGCACTTGTATTAGTGTGGAAAAAACACTTTTTGCACTTGTGATAGTGTTGAAAAACCACTTTTCGCACTTGTGTTAGTGTTGAAAAACCACATTTCGCACTTGTGTTGGTGCAGGAAACCACTTTTGCACTTGTATTAGTGTGGAAAAAACACTTTTCTCACTTGTGTTAGTGTTGAAAAACCACTTTTCGCACTTGTGATAGTGTTGAAAAACCACTTTTCGCACTTGTGTTAGTGTTGAAAAACCACATTTCGCACTTGTGTTGGTGCAGGAAACCACTTTTGCACTTGTATTAGTGTGGAAAAAACACTTTTCTCACTTGTGTTAGTGTTGAAAAACCACTTTTCGCACTTGTGTTAGTGTTGAAAAACCACTTTTCACACTTGTGTTAGTGTTGAAAAACCACTTTTCGCACTTGTGTTAGTGTTGAAAAACCACTTTTCGCACTTGTGTTGGTGCAGGAAACCACTTTTGCACTTGTATTAGTGTTGAAAAACCACTTTTCGCACTTGTGTTAGTGTTGAAAAACCACTTTTCGCACTTCTGTTAGTGTTGAAAAACCACTTTTCGCACTTGTGTTGGTGCAGGAAACCACTATTGCACTTGTATTAGTGTGGAAAAAACACTTTTTGCACTTGTGATAGTGTTGAAAAACCACTTTTCGCACTTGTGTTAGTGTTGAAAAACCACATTTCGCACTTGTGTTGGTGCAGGAAACCACTTTTGCACTTGTATTAGTGTGGAAAAACCACTTTTTGCACTTGTGTTAGTGTTGAAAAACCACTTTTCGCACTTGTGTTAGTGTTGAAAAACCACTTTTCGCACTTGTGTTAGTGTTGAAAAACCACTTTTCGCACTTGTGTTGGTGCAGGAAACCACTTTTGCACTTGTATTAGTGTGGAAAAACCACTTTTCGCACTTGTGTTAGTGTTGAAAAACCACTTTTCGCACTTGTGTTAGTGTTGAAAAACCACTTTTCGCACTTGTGTTGGTGCAGGGAACCACTTTTGCACTTGTATTAGTGTGGAAAAAACACTTTTTGCACTTGTGATAGTGTTGAAAAACCACTTTTCACACTTGTGTTAGTGTTGAAAAACCACATTTTGCACTTGTGTTAGTGTTGAAAAACCACTTTTCGCACTTGTGTTGGTTCAGGAAACCACTTTTGCACTTGTATTAGTGTGGAAAAAACACTTTTTGCACTTGTGATAGTGTTGAAAAACCACTTTTCGCACTTGTGTTAGTGTTGAAAAACCACTTTTCGCACTTGTGTTGGTGCAGGAAACCACTTTTGCACTTGTATTAGTGTGGAAAAAACACTTTTCGCACTTGTGTTAGTGTTGAAAAAGCACTTTTCGCACTTGTGTTAGTGTTGAAAAACCACTTTTCACACTTGTGTTGGTGCAGGAAACCACATTTGCACTTGTATTAGTGTGGAAAAACCACTTTTTGCACTTGTGTTAGTGTTGAAAAACCACTTTTCGCACTTGTGTTGGTGCAGGAAACCACTTTTGCACTTGTCTTAGTGTGGAAAAAACACTTTTTGCACTTGTGATAGTGTTGAAAAACCACTTTTCGCACTTGTATTAGTGTTGAAAAACCACTTTTCGCACTTGTGTTGGTGCAGGAAACCACTTTTGCACTTGTATTAGTGTGGAAAAACCACTTTTCGCACTTGTGTTAGTGTTGAAAAACCACTTTTCGCACTTGTGTTAGTGTTGAAAAACCACTTTTCGCACTTGTGTTGGTGCAGGAAACCACTTTTGCACTTGTATTAGTGTGGAAAAAACACTTTTTGCACTCGTGATAGTGTTGAAAAACCACTTTTCGCACTTGTGTAAGTGTTGAAAAACCACTTTTCGCACTTGTGTTAGTTTTGAAAAACCACTTTTCACACTTGTGTTAGTGTTGAAAAACCACTTTTCGCACTTGTGTTGGTGCAGGAAACCACTTTTTCACTTGTATTAGTGTGGAAAAACCACTTTTCGCACTTGTGTTAGTGTTGAAAAACCACTTTTTGCACTTGTGTTAGAGTTGAAAAACCACTTTTCGCACTTGTGTTGGTGCAGGAAACCACTTTTGCACTTGTATTAGTGTGGAAAAACACTTTTTGCACTTGTGATAGTGTTGAAAAACGACTTTTTGCACTTGTGTTAGTGTTGAAAAACCACTTTTCGCACTTGTGTTAGTGTTGAAAAACCACTTTTCGCACTTGTGTTGGTGCAGGAAACCACTTTTGCACTTGTATTAGTGTGGAAAAAACACTTTTTGCACTTGTGATAGTGTTGAAAAACCACTTTTCGCACTTGTGTTAGTGTTGAAAAACCACATTTCGCAATTGTGTTGGTGCAGGAAACCACTTTTGCACTTGTATTAGTGTGGAAAAAACACTTTTCTCACTTGTGTTAGTGTTGAAAAACCACTTTTCGCACTTGTGATAGTGTTGAAAAACCACTTTTCGCACTTGTGTTAGTGTTGAAAAACCACATTTCGCACTTGTGTTGGTGCAGGAAACCACTTTTGCACTTGTATTAGTGTGGAAAAAACACTTTTCTCACTTGTGTTAGTGTTGAAAAACCACTTTTCGCACTTGTATTAGTGTGGAAAAAACACTTTTTGCACTTGTGATAGTGTTGAAAAACCACTTTTCGCACTTGTGTTAGTGTTGAAAAACCACATTTCGCACTTGTGTTGGTGCAGGAAACCACTATTGCACTTGTATTAGTGTGGAAAAAACACTTTTTGCACTTGTGATAGTGTTGAAAAACCACTTTTCGCACTTGTGTTAGTGTTGAAAAACCACATTTTGCACTTGTGTTGGTGCAGGAAACCACTTTTGCACTTGTATTAGTGTGGAAAAACCACTTTTTGCACTTGTGTTAGTGTTGAAAAACCACTTTTCGCACTTGTGTTAGTGTTGAAAAACCACTTTTCGCACTTGTGTTAGTGTTGAAAAACCACTTTTCGCACTTGTGTTAGTGTTGAAAAACCACTTTTCGCACTTGTGTTAGTGTTGAAAAACCACTTTTCGTACTTGTGTTAGTGTTGAAAAACCACTTTTCGCACTTGTGTTGGTGCAGGAAACCACTTTTGCACTTGTATTAGTGTTGAAAAACCACTTTTTGCACTTGTGTTAGTGCTGAAAAACCACTTTTCGCACTTGTGTTAGTGTTGAAAAACCACTTTTCGCACTTGTGTTAGTGTTGAAAAACCACTTTTCGCACTTGTGTTGGTGCAGGAAACCACTTTTGCACTTGTATTAGTGTGGAAAAACCACTTTTCGCACTTGTGTTAGTGTTGAAAAACCACTTTTCGCACTTGTGTTAGTGTTGAAAAACCACTTTTCGCACTTGTGTTGGTGCAGGGAACCACTTTTGCACTTGTATTAGTGTGGAAAAAACACTTTTTGCACTTGTGATAGTGTTGAAAAACCACTTTTCACACTTGTGTTAGTGTTGAAAAACCACATTTTGCACTTGTGTTAGTGTTGAAAAACCACTTTTCGCACTTGTGTTGGTGCAGGAAACCACTTTTGCACTTGTATTAGTGTGGAAAAAACACTTTTTGCACTTGTGATAGTGTTGAAAAACCACTTTTCGCACTTGTGTTAGTGTTGAAAAACCACTTTTCGCACTTGTGTTGGTGCAGGAAACCACTTTTGCACTTGTATTAGTGTGGAAAAAACACTTTTCGCACTTGTGTTAGTGTTGAAAAAGCACTTTTCGCACTTGTGTTAGTGTTGAAAAACCACTTTTCACACTTGTGTTGGTGCAGGAAACCACATTTGCACTTGTATTAGTGTGGAAAAACCACTTTTTGCACTTGTGTTAGTGTTGAAAAACCACTTTTCGCACTTGTGTTGGTGCAGGAAACCACTTTTGCACTTGTCTTAGTGTGGAAAAAACACTTTTTGCACTTGTGATAGTGTTGAAAAACCACTTTTCGCACTTGTATTAGTGTTGAAAAACCACTTTTCGCACTTGTGTTGGTGCAGGAAACCACTTTTGCACTTGTATTAGTGTGGAAAAACCACTTTTCGCACTTGTGTTAGTGTTGAAAAACCACTTTTCGCACTTGTGTTAGTGTTGAAAAACCACTTTTCGCACTTGTGTTGGTGCAGGAAACCACTTTTGCACTTGTATTAGTGTGGAAAAAACACTTTTTGCACTCGTGATAGTGTTGAAAAACCACTTTTCGCACTTGTGTTAGTGTTGAAAAACCACTTTTCGCACTTGTGTTAGTTTTGAAAAACCACTTTTCGCACTTGTGTTAGTGTTGAAAAACCACTTTTCGCACTTGTGTTGGTGCAGGAAACCACTTTTTCACTTGTATTAGTGTGGAAAAACCACTTTTCGCACTTGTGTTAGTGTTGAAAAACCACTTTTCGCACTTGTGTTAGAGTTGAAAAACCACTTTTCGCACTTGTGTTGGTGCAGGAAACCACTTTTGCACTTGTATTAGTGTGGAAAAAACACTTTTTGCACTTGTGATAGTGTTGAAAAACCACTTTTTGCACTTGTGTTAGTGTTGAAAAACCACTTTTCGCACTTGTGTTAGTGTTGAAAAACCACTTTTCGCACTTGTGTTGGTGCAGGAAACCACTTTTGCACTTGTATTAGTGTGGAAAAAACACTTTTTGCACTTGTGATAGTGTTGAAAAACCACTTTTCGCACTTGTGTTAGTGTTGAAAAACCACATTTCGCACTTGTGTTGGTGCAGGAAACCACTTTTGCACTTGTATTAGTGTGGAAAAAACACTTTTCTCACTTGTGATAGTGTTGAAAAACCACTTTTCGCACTTGTGTTAGTGTTGAGAAACCACATTTCGCACTTGTGTTGGTGCAGGAAACCACTTTTGCACTTGTATTAGTGTGGAAAAAACACTTTTCTCACTTGTGTTAGTGTTGAAAAACCACTTTTCGCACTTGTATTAGTGTGGAAAAAAACACTTTTTGCACTTGTGATAGTGTTGAAAAACCACTTTTCGCACTTGTGTTAGTGTTGAAAAACCACATTTCGCACTTGTGTTGGTGCAGGAAACCACTATTGCACTTGTATTAGTGTGGAAAAAACACTTTTTGCACTTGTGATAGTGTTGAAAAACCACTTTTCGCACTTGTGTTAGTGTTGAAAAACCACATTTCGCACTTGTGTTGGTGCAGGAAACCACTTTTGCACTTGTATTAGTGTGGAAAAACCACTTTTTGCACTTGTGTTAGTGTTGAAAAACCACTTTTCGCACTTGTGTTAGTGTTGAAAAACCACTTTTCGCACTTGTGTTAGTGTTGAAAAACCACTTTTCGCACTTGTGTTGGTGCAGGAAACCACTTTTGCACTTGTATTAGTGTGGAAAAACCACTTTTCGCACTTGTGTTAGTGTTGAAAAACCACTTTTCACACTTGTGTTAGTGTTGAAAAACCACTTTTCGCACTTGTGTTGGTGCAGGGAACCACTTTTGCACTTGTATTAGTGTGGAAAAAACACTTTTTGCACTTGTGATAGTGTTGAAAAACCACTTTTCACACTTGTGTTAGTGTTGAAAAACCACATTTTGCAGTTGTGTTAGTGTTGAAAAACCACTTTTCGCACTTGTGTTGGTGCAGGAAACCACTTTTGCACTTGTATTAGTGTGGAAAAAACACTTTTTGCACTTGTGATAGTGTTGAAAAACCACTTTTCGCACTTGTGTTAGTGTTGAAAAACCACTTTTCGCACTTGTGTTGGTGCAGGAAACCACTTTTGCACTTGTATTAGTGTGGAAAAAACACTTTTCGCACTTGTGTTAGTGTTGAAAAAGCACTTTTCGCACTTGTGTTAGTGTTGAAAAACCACTTTTCGCACTTGTGTTGGTGCAGGAAACCACTTTTGCACTTGTATTAGTGTGGAAAAACCACTTTTCGCACTTGTGTTAGTGTTGAAAAACCACTTTTCGCACTTGTGTTAGTGTTGAAAAACCACTTTTCGCACTTGTGTTGGTGCAGGAAACCACTTTTGCACTTGTATTAGTGTGGAAAAAACACTTTTTGCACTCGTGATAGTGTTGAAAAACCACTTTTCGCACTTGTGTAAGTGTTGAAAAACCACTTTTCGCACTTGTGTTAGTTTTGAAAAACCACTTTTCGCACTTGTGTTAGTGTTGAAAAACCACTTTTCGCACTTGTGTTGGTGCAGGAAACCACTTTTTCACTTGTATTAGTGTGGAAAAACCACTTTTCGCACTTGTGTTAGTGTTGAAAAACCACTTTTTGCACTTGTGTTAGAGTTGAAAAACCACTTTTCGCACTTGTGTTGGTGCAGGAAACCACTTTTGCACTTGTATTAGTGTGGAAAAACACTTTTTGCACTTGTGATAGTGTTGAAAAACGACTTTTTGCACTTGTGTTAGTGTTGAAAAACCACTTTTCGCACTTGTGTTAGTGTTGAAAAACCACTTTTCGCACTTGTGTTGGTGCAGGAAACCACTTTTGCACTTGTATTAGTGTGGAAAAAACACTTTTTGCACTTGTGATAGTGTTGAAAAACCACTTTTCGCACTTGTGTTAGTGTTGAAAAACCACATTTCGCAATTGTGTTGGTGCAGGAAACCACTTTTGCACTTGTATTAGTGTGGAAAAAACACTTTTCTCACTTGTGTTAGTGTTGAAAAACCACTTTTCGCACTTGTGATAGTGTTGAAAAACCACTTTTCGCACTTGTGTTAGTGTTGAAAAACCACATTTCGCACTTGTGTTGGTGCAGGAAACCACTTTTGCACTTGTATTAGTGTGGAAAAAACACTTTTCTCACTTGTGTTAGTGTTGAAAAACCACTTTTCGCACTTGTATTAGTGTGGAAAAAACACTTTTTGCACTTGTGATAGTGTTGAAAAACCACTTTTCGCACTTGTGTTAGTGTTGAAAAACCACATTTCGCACTTGTGTTGGTGCAGGAAACCACTATTGCACTTGTATTAGTGTGGAAAAAACACTTTTTGCACTTGTGATAGTGTTGAAAAACCACTTTTCGCACTTGTGTTAGTGTTGAAAAACCACATTTTGCACTTGTGTTGGTGCAGGAAACCACTTTTGCACTTGTATTAGTGTGGAAAAACCACTTTTTGCACTTGTGTTAGTGTTGAAAAACCACTTTTCGCACTTGTGTTAGTGTTGAAAAACCACTTTTCGCACTTGTGTTAGTGTTGAAAAACCACTTTTCGCACTTGTGTTAGTGTTGAAAAACCACTTTTCGCACTTGTGTTAGTGTTGAAAAACCACTTTTCGTACTTGTGTTAGTGTTGAAAAACCACTTTTCGCACTTGTGTTGGTGCAGGAAACCACTTTTGCACTTGTATTAGTGTTGAAAAACCACTTTTTGCACTTGTGTTAGTGCTGAAAAACCACTTTTCGCACTTGTGTTAGTGTTGAAAAACCACTTTTCGCACTTGTGTTAGTGTTGAAAAACCACTTTTCGCACTTGTGTTGGTGCAGGAAACCACTTTTGCACTTGTATTAGTGTGGAAAAACCACTTTTCGCACTTGTGTTAGTGTTGAAAAACCACTTTTCGCACTTGTGTTAGTGTTGAAAAACCACTTTTCGCACTTGTGTTGGTGCAGGGAACCACTTTTGCACTTGTATTAGTGTGGAAAAAACACTTTTTGCACTTGTGATAGTGTTGAAAAACCACTTTTCACACTTGTGTTAGTGTTGAAAAACCACATTTTGCACTTGTGTTAGTGTTGAAAAACCACTTTTCGCACTTGTGTTGGTGCAGGAAACCACTTTTGCACTTGTATTAGTGTGGAAAAAACACTTTTTGCACTTGTGATAGTGTTGAAAAACCACTTTTCGCACTTGTGTTAGTGTTGAAAAACCACTTTTCGCACTTGTGTTGGTGCAGGAAACCACTTTTGCACTTGTATTAGTGTGGAAAAAACACTTTTCGCACTTGTGTTAGTGTTGAAAAAGCACTTTTCGCACTTGTGTTAGTGTTGAAAAACCACTTTTCACACTTGTGTTGGTGCAGGAAACCACATTTGCACTTGTATTAGTGTGGAAAAACCACTTTTTGCACTTGTGTTAGTGTTGAAAAACCACTTTTCGCACTTGTGTTGGTGCAGGAAACCACTTTTGCACTTGTCTTAGTGTGGAAAAAACACTTTTTGCACTTGTGATAGTGTTGAAAAACCACTTTTCGCACTTGTATTAGTGTTGAAAAACCACTTTTCGCACTTGTGTTGGTGCAGGAAACCACTTTTGCACTTGTATTAGTGTGGAAAAACCACTTTTCGCACTTGTGTTAGTGTTGAAAAACCACTTTTCGCACTTGTGTTAGTGTTGAAAAACCACTTTTCGCACTTGTGTTGGTGCAGGAAACCACTTTTGCACTTGTATTAGTGTGGAAAAAACACTTTTTGCACTCGTGATAGTGTTGAAAAACCACTTTTCGCACTTGTGTTAGTGTTGAAAAACCACTTTTCGCACTTGTGTTAGTTTTGAAAAACCACTTTTCGCACTTGTGTTAGTGTTGAAAAACCACTTTTCGCACTTGTGTTGGTGCAGGAAACCACTTTTTCACTTGTATTAGTGTGGAAAAACCACTTTTCGCACTTGTGTTAGTGTTGAAAAACCACTTTTCGCACTTGTGTTAGAGTTGAAAAACCACTTTTCGCACTTGTGTTGGTGCAGGAAACCACTTTTGCACTTGTATTAGTGTGGAAAAAACACTTTTTGCACTTGTGATAGTGTTGAAAAACCACTTTTTGCACTTGTGTTAGTGTTGAAAAACCACTTTTCGCACTTGTGTTAGTGTTGAAAAACCACTTTTCGCACTTGTGTTGGTGCAGGAAACCACTTTTGCACTTGTATTAGTGTGGAAAAAACACTTTTTGCACTTGTGATAGTGTTGAAAAACCACTTTTCGCACTTGTGTTAGTGTTGAAAAACCACATTTCGCACTTGTGTTGGTGCAGGAAACCACTTTTGCACTTGTATTAGTGTGGAAAAAACACTTTTCTCACTTGTGATAGTGTTGAAAAACCACTTTTCGCACTTGTGTTAGTGTTGAGAAACCACATTTCGCACTTGTGTTGGTGCAGGAAACCACTTTTGCACTTGTATTAGTGTGGAAAAAACACTTTTCTCACTTGTGTTAGTGTTGAAAAACCACTTTTCGCACTTGTATTAGTGTGGAAAAAAACACTTTTTGCACTTGTGATAGTGTTGAAAAACCACTTTTCGCACTTGTGTTAGTGTTGAAAAACCACATTTCGCACTTGTGTTGGTGCAGGAAACCACTATTGCACTTGTATTAGTGTGGAAAAAACACTTTTTGCACTTGTGATAGTGTTGAAAAACCACTTTTCGCACTTGTGTTAGTGTTGAAAAACCACATTTCGCACTTGTGTTGGTGCAGGAAACCACTTTTGCACTTGTATTAGTGTGGAAAAACCACTTTTTGCACTTGTGTTAGTGTTGAAAAACCACTTTTCGCACTTGTGTTAGTGTTGAAAAACCACTTTTCGCACTTGTGTTAGTGTTGAAAAACCACTTTTCGCACTTGTGTTGGTGCAGGAAACCACTTTTGCACTTGTATTAGTGTGGAAAAACCACTTTTCGCACTTGTGTTAGTGTTGAAAAACCACTTTTCACACTTGTGTTAGTGTTGAAAAACCACTTTTCGCACTTGTGTTGGTGCAGGGAACCACTTTTGCACTTGTATTAGTGTGGAAAAAACACTTTTTGCACTTGTGATAGTGTTGAAAAACCACTTTTCACACTTGTGTTAGTGTTGAAAAACCACATTTTGCAGTTGTGTTAGTGTTGAAAAACCACTTTTCGCACTTGTGTTGGTGCAGGAAACCACTTTTGCACTTGTATTAGTGTGGAAAAAACACTTTTTGCACTTGTGATAGTGTTGAAAAACCACTTTTCGCACTTGTGTTAGTGTTGAAAAACCACTTTTCGCACTTGTGTTGGTGCAGGAAACCACTTTTGCACTTGTATTAGTGTGGAAAAAACACTTTTCGCACTTGTGTTAGTGTTGAAAAAGCACTTTTCGCACTTGTGTTAGTGTTGAAAAACCACTTTTCACACTTGTGTTGGTGCAGGAAACCACATTTGCACTTGTATTAGTGTGGAAAAACCACTTTTTGCACTTGTGTTAGTGTTGAAAAACCACTTTTCGCACTTGTGTTGGTGCAGGAAACCACTTTTGCACTTGTCTTAGTGTGGAAAAAACACTTTTTGCACTTGTGATAGTGTTGAAAAACCACTTTTCGCACTTGTATTAGTGTTGAAAAACCACTTTTCGCACTTGTGTTGGTGCAGGAAACCACTTTTGCACTTGTATTAGTGTGGAAAAACCACTTTTCGCACTTGTGTTAGTGTTGAAAAACCACTTTTCGCACTTGTGTTAGTGTTGAAAAACCACTTTTCGCACTTGTGTTGGTGCAGGAAACCACTTTTGCACTTGTATTAGTGTGGAAAAAACACTTTTTGCACTCGTGATAGTGTTGAAAAACCACTTTTCGCACTTGTGTTAGTGTTGAAAAACCACTTTTCGCACTTGTGTTAGTTTTGAAAAACCACTTTTCGCACTTGTGTTAGTGTTGAAAAACCACTTTTCGCACTTGTGTTGGTGCAGGAAACCACTTTTGCACTTGTATTAGTGTGGAAAAACCACTTTTCGCACTTGTGTTAGTGTTGAAAAACCACTTTTCACACTTGTGTTAGTGTTGAAAAACCACTTTTCGCACTTGTGTTGGTGCAGGGAACCACTTTTGCACTTGTATTAGTGTGGAAAAAACACTTTTTGCACTTGTGATAGTGTTGAAAAACCACTTTTCACACTTGTGTTAGTGTTGAAAAACCACATTTTGCAGTTGTGTTAGTGTTGAAAAACCACTTTTCGCACTTGTGTTGGTGCAGGAAACCACTTTTGTACTTGTATTAGTGTGGAAAAAACACTTTTTGCACTTGTGATAGTGTTGAAAAACCACTTTTCGCACTTGTGTTAGTGTTGAAAAACCACTTTTCGCACTTGTGTTTTTTTTTTTTTTTTTTTTTTTTTTTTTTTGTATACAAGATCGAGGCTCGTGAAAGAGCGAACATTAATTACACAGAAAGACAAACCGACACATAAAACATATAACATAGGGGACACATTTCACATTTCACACGACACATTTCAAACAAGGTGGATCTGGGGTGAATTAGCGGGGGTAGAAAAGATCAAGGTTTTGGATGGGGGAAGATAAGAGATGGTGGTGAACAGCTGTTTTAAAGACCTGGAGGGAGGAGTGGGATTGAAGGGAGTGAGGGAGTTTGTTCCAGAGGCGGGAGAAAAGAGGAATGAAAGAGTGAAGGTGAGCGGAGAGCCGAGATTTCGGCAGTTTAACCATCAGAGGGTTGCAGGCAGATCTTGTGCGACCTGTAGGAATATTTGGGGGACAGAGCACAGAGAGAGCTGGGGGTGCAAGGCCGGAGAGGAGTCGGTAGAAGACAGAAAGACCACCTACCTGCCTGCGGTGAGTGAGTGAAAGGCCCTCAGAGATAGCTTCATCGCGGGAGATTCCAATAATTCTGAAAGCTTTGGTTTCAACAGCGTGAAGCCGAGCTAGGTGTGAGGCAGGAGCACCGGCCCATAGGGGAGAACAGTATTCCATTGAGCTGCGGATGAAAGCCTTGTATGTGGTGAGGAGCTCAGGTGTGCCGAGGAAGGACTTCGCACGACGGAGGATGCCCAGTCGGCGACTGGCTTTGGAGGCCAGCTTGGAAATGTGGTTTTCCCAAGAAAGATCATGGCAGATAGTGATTTTATGGCAGATTAGTGATCATGGCATGATTAGATCATGGCAGATTAGTGTGGAAAAAACACTTTTCGCACTTGTGTTATTGTTGAAAAAGCACTTTTCGCACTTGTGTTAGTGTTGAAAAACCACTTTTCACACTTGTGTTGGTGCAGGAAACCACATTTGCACTTGTATTAGTGTGGAAAAACCACTTTTTGCACTTGTGTTAGTGTTGAAAAACCACTTTTCGCACTTGTGTTGGTGCAGGAAACCACTTTTGCACTTGTCTTAGTGTGGAAAAAACACTTTTTGCACTTGTGATAGTGTTGAAAAGCCACTTTTCGCACTTGTATTAGTGTTGAAAAACCACTTTTCGCACTTGTGTTGGTGCAGGAAACCACTTTTGCACTTGTATTAGTGTGGAAAAACCACTTTTTGCACTCGTGATAGTGTTGAAAAACCACTTTTCGCACTTGTATTAGTGTTGAAAAACCACTTTTCGCACTTGTGTTGGTGCAGGAAACCACTTTTGCACTTGTATTAGTGTGGAAAAAACACTTTTTGCACTCGTGATAGTGTTGAAAAACCACTTTTCGCACTTGTGTTAGTGTTGAAAAACCACTTTTCGCACTTGTGTTAGTTTTGAAAAACCACTTTTCGCACTTGTGTTAGTGTTGAAAAACCACTTTTCGCACTTGTGTTAGAGTTGAAAAACCACTTTTCGCACTTGTGTTGGTGCAGGAAACCACTTTTGCACTTGTATTAGTGTGGAAAAAACACTTTTTGCACTTGTGATAGTGTTGAAAAACCACTTTTTGCACTTGTGTTAGTGTTGAAAAACCACTTTTCGCACTTGTGTTAGTGTTGAAAAACCACTTTTCGCACTTGTGTTGGTGCAGGAAACCACTTTTGCACTTGTATTAGTGTGGAAAAAACACTTTTTGCACTTGTGATAGTGTTGAAAAACCACTTTTCGCACTTGTGTTAGTGTTGAAAAACCACATTTCGCACTTGTGTTGGTGCAGGAAACCACTTTTGCACTTGTATTAGTGTGGAAAAAACACTTTTCTCACTTGTGTTAGTGTTGAAAAACCACTTTTCGCACTTGTGATAGTGTTGAAAAACCACTTTTCGCACTTGTGTTAGTGTTGAAAAACACATTTCGCACTTGTGTTGGTGCAGGAAACCACTTTTGCACTTGTATTAGTGTGGAAAAAACACTTTTCTCACTTGTGTTAGTGTTGAAAAACCACTTTTCGCACTTGTATTAGTGTGGAAAAAACACTTTTTGCACTTGTGATAGTGTTGAAAAACCACTTTTCGCACTTGTGTTAGTGTTGAAAAACCACATTTCGCACTTGTGTTGGTGCAGGAAACCACTTTTCACTTGTATTAGTGTGGAAAAACCACTTTTCGCACTTGTGTTAGTGTTGAAAAACCACTTTTCGCACTTGTGTTAGTGTTGAAAAATCACTTTTCGCACTTGTGTTGGTGCAGGAAACCACTTTTGCAATTGTATTAGTGTGGAAAAAACACTTTTTGCACTTGTGATAGTGTTGAAAACCACTTTTAGCACTTGTGATAGTGTTGAAAAACCACTTTTCGCACTTGTGTTGGTGCAGGAAACCACTTTTGCACTTGTATTAGTGTGGAAAAAACACTTTTTGCACTTGTGATAGTGTTGAAAAACCACTTTTCGCACTTGTGTTAGTGTTGAAAAACCACTTTTCGCACTTGTGTTGGTGCAGGGAACCACTTTTGCACTTGTATTAGTGTGAAAAAAACACTTTTTGCACTTGTGATAGTGTTGAAAAACCACTTTTCACACTTGTGTTAGTGTTGAAAAACCACATTTCGCACTTGTGTTAGTGTTGAAAAACCACTTTTTGCACTTGTGTTAGTGTTGAAAAACCACTTTTCGCACTTGTGTTAGTGTTGAAAAACCACTTTTCGCACTTCTGTTAGTGTTGAAAAACCACTTTTCGCTCTTGTGTTGGTGCAGGAAACCACTTTTGCACTTGTATTAGTGTGGAAAAACCACTTTTCGCTCTTGTGTTGGTGCAGGAAACCACTTTTGCACTTGTGTTAGTGTTGAAAAACCACTTTTCGCACTTCTGTTAGTGTTGAAAAACCACTTTTCGCTCTTGTGTTGGTGCAGGAAACCACTTTTGCACTTGTATTAGTGTGGAAAAACCACTTTTTGCACTTGTGTTAGTGTTGAAAAACCACTTTTCGCACTTGTGTTAGTGTTGAAAAACCACTTTTCGCACTTCTGTTAGTGTTGAAAAACCACTTTTCGCACTTGGGTTGGTGCAGGAAACCACTATTGCACTTGTATTCGTGTGGAAAAAACACTTTTTGCACTTGTGATAGTGTTGAAAAACCACTTTTCGCACTTGTGTTAGTGTTGAAAAACCACTTTTCGCACTTGTGTTGGTGCAGGAAACCACTTTTGCACTTGTATTAGTGTGGAAAAAACACTTTTTGCACTTGTGATAGTGTTGAAAAACCACTTTTCGCACTTGTGTTAGTGTTGAAAAACCACTTTTCGCACTTGTGTTGGTGCAGGAAACCACTTTTGCACTTGTATTAGTGTGGAAAAAACACTTTTCTCACTTGTGTTTGTGTTGAAAAACCACTTTTCGCACTTGTGTTAGTGTTGAAAAACCACTTTTCGCACTTGTGTTGGTGCAGGAAACCACTTTTGCACTTGTGTTGGTGCAGGAAACCACTTTTGAACTTGTATTAGTGTGGAAAAACCACTTTTCGCACTTGTGTTAGTGTTGAAAAACTAAATTTTCGTACTTGTGTTAGTGTTGAAAAATCACTTTTCGCACTTGTGTTGGTGCAGGAAACCACTTTTGCACTTGTATTAGTGTCGAAAAAACACTTTTTGCACTTGTGATAGTGTTGAAAACCACTTTTAGCACTTGTGATAGTGTTGAAAAACCATTTTTCGCACTTGTGTTGGTGCAGGAAACACTTTTGCACTTGTATTAGTGTTGAAAAACCACTTTTTGCACTTGTGTTAGTGTTGAAAAACCACTTTTCGCACTTGTGTTAGTGTTGAAAAACCACTTTTCGCACTTGTATTGGTGCAGGAAACCACTTTTGCACTTGTATTAGTGTGGAAAAAACACTTTTTGCACTTGTGATAGTGTTGAAAAACCACTTTTCGCACTTGTGTTAGTGTTGAAAAACCACATTTCGCACTTGTGTTGGTGCAGGAAACCACTTTTGCACTTGTATTAGTGTGGAAAAAACACTTTTCTCACTTGTGTTAGTGTTGAAAAACCACTTTTCGCACTTGTGATAGTGTTGAAAAACCACTTTTCGCACTTGTGTTAGTGTTGAAAAACCACATTTCGCACTTGTGTTGGTGCAGGAAACCACTTTTGCACTTGTATTAGTGTGGAAAAAACACTTTTCTCACTTGTGTTAGTGTTGAAAAACCACTTTTCGCACTTGTGTTAGTGTTCAAAAACCACTTTTCGCACTTGTGTTAGTGTTGAAAAACCACTTTTCGCACTTGTGTTAGTGTTGAAAAACCACTTTTCGCACTTGTGTTGGTGCAGGAAACCACTTTTGCACTTGTATTAGTGTTGAAAAACCACTTTTCGCACTTGTGTTAGTGTTGAAAAACCACTTTTCGCACTTCTGTTAGTGTTGAAAAACCACTTTTCGCACTTGTGTTGGTGCAGGAAACCACTATTGCACTTGTATTAGTGTGGAAAAAACACTTTTTGCACTTGTGATAGTGTTGAAAAACCACTTTTCGCACTTGTGTTAGTGTTGAAAAACCACATTTCGCACTTGTGTTGGTGCAGGAAACCACTTTTGCACTTGTATTAGTGTGGAAAAACCACTTTTTGCACTTGTGTTAGTGTTGAAAAACCACTTTTCGCACTTGTGTTAGTGTTGAAAAACCACTTTTCGCACTTGTGTTAGTGTTGAAAAACCACTTTTCGCACTTGTGTTGGTGCAGGAAACCACTTTTGCACTTGTATTAGTGTGGAAAAACCACTTTTCGCACTTGTGTTAGTGTTGAAAAACCACTTTTCGCACTTGTGTTAGTGTTGAAAAACCACTTTTCGCACTTGTGTTGGTGCAGGGAACCACTTTTGCACTTGTATTAGTGTGGAAAAAACACTTTTTGCACTTGTGATAGTGTTGAAAAACCACTTTTCACACTTGTGTTAGTGTTGAAAAACCACATTTTGCACTTGTGTTAGTGTTGAAAAACCACTTTTCGCACTTGTGTTGGTTCAGGAAACCACTTTTGCACTTGTATTAGTGTGGAAAAAACACTTTTTGCACTTGTGATAGTGTTGAAAAACCACTTTTTGCACTTGTGTTAGTGTTGAAAAACCACTTTTCGCACTTGTGTTGGTGCAGGAAACCACTTTTGCACTTGTATTAGTGTGGAAAAAACACTTTTCGCACTTGTGTTAGTGTTGAAAAAGCACTTTTCGCACTTGTGTTAGTGTTGAAAAACCACTTTTCACACTTGTGTTGGTGCAGGAAACCACATTTGCACTTGTATTAGTGTGGAAAAACCACTTTTTGCACTTGTGTTAGTGTTGAAAAACCACTTTTCGCACTTGTGTTGGTGCAGGAAACCACTTTTGCACTTGTCTTAGTGTGGAAAAAACACTTTTTGCACTTGTGATAGTGTTGAAAAACCACTTTTCGCACTTGTATTAGTGTTGAAAAACCACTTTTCGCACTTGTGTTGGTGCAGGAAACCACTTTTGCACTTGTATTAGTGTGGAAAAACCACTTTTCGCACTTGTGTTAGTGTTGAAAAACCACTTTTCGCACTTGTGTTAGTGTTGAAAAACCACTTTTCGCACTTGTGTTGGTGCAGGAAACCACTTTTGCACTTGTATTAGTGTGGAAAAAACACTTTTTGCACTCGTGATAGTGTTGAAAAACCACTTTTCGCACTTGTGTAAGTGTTGAAAAACCACTTTTCGCACTTGTGTTAGTTTTCAAAAACCACTTTTCGCACTTGTGTTAGTGTTGAAAAACCACTTTTCGCACTTGTGTTGGTGCAGGAAACCACTTTTTCACTTGTATTAGTGTGGAAAAACCACTTTTCGCACTTGTGTTAGTGTTGAAAAACCACTTTTCGCACTTGTGTTAGAGTTGAAAAACCACTTTTCGCACTTGTGTTGGTGCAGGAAACCACTTTTGCACTTGTATTAGTGTGGAAAAACACTTTTTGCACTTGTGATAGTGTTGAAAAACGACTTTTTGCACTTGTGTTAGTGTTGAAAAACCACTTTTCGCACTTGTGTTAGTGTTGAAAAACCACTTTTCGCACTTGTGTTGGTGCAGGAAACCACTTTTGCACTTGTATTAGTGTGGAAAAAACACTTTTTGCACTCGTGATAGTGTTGAAAAACCACTTTTCGCACTTGTGTTAGTGTTGAAAAACCACTTTTCGCACTTGTGTTAGTTTTGAAAAACCACTTTTCGCACTTGTGTTAGTGTTGAAAAACCACTTTTCGCACTTGTGTTGGTGCAGGAAACCACTTTTTCACTTGTATTAGTGTGGAAAAACCACTTTTCGCACTTGTGTTAGTGTTGAAAAACCACTTTTCGCACTTGTGTTAGAGTTGAAAAACCACTTTTCGCACTTGTGTTGGTGCAGGAAACCACTTTTGCACTTGTATTAGTGTGGAAAAAACACTTTTTGCACTTGTGATAGTGTTGAAAAACCACTTTTTGCACTTGTGTTAGTGTTGAAAAACCACTTTTCGCACTTGTGTTAGTGTTGAAAAACCACTTTTCGCACTTGTGTTGGTGCAGGAAACCACTTTTGCACTTGTATTAGTGTGGAAAAAACACTTTTTGCACTTGTGATAGTGTTGAAAAACCACTTTTCGCACTTGTGTTAGTGTTGAAAAACCACATTTCGCACTTGTGTTGGTGCAGGAAACCACTTTTGCACTTGTATTAGTGTGGAAAAAACACTTTTCTCACTTGTGATAGTGTTGAAAAACCACTTTTCGCACTTGTGTTAGTGTTGAGAAACCACATTTCGCACTTGTGTTGGTGCAGGAAACCACTTTTGCACTTGTATTAGTGTGGAAAAAACACTTTTCTCACTTGTGTTAGTGTTGAAAAACCACTTTTCGCACTTGTATTAGTGTGGAAAAAAACACTTTTTGCACTTGTGATAGTGTTGAAAAACCACTTTTCGCACTTGTGTTAGTGTTGAAAAACCACATTTCGCACTTGTGTTGGTGCAGGAAACCACTATTGCACTTGTATTAGTGTGGAAAAAACACTTTTTGCACTTGTGATAGTGTTGAAAAACCACTTTTCGCACTTGTGTTAGTGTTGAAAAACCACATTTCGCACTTGTGTTGGTGCAGGAAACCACTTTTGCACTTGTATTAGTGTGGAAAAACCACTTTTTGCACTTGTGTTAGTGTTGAAAAACCACTTTTCGCACTTGTGTTAGTGTTGAAAAACCACTTTTCGCACTTGTGTTAGTGTTGAAAAACCACTTTTCGCACTTGTGTTGGTGCAGGAAACCACTTTTGCACTTGTATTAGTGTGGAAAAACCACTTTTCGCACTTGTGTTAGTGTTGAAAAACCACTTTTCACACTTGTGTTAGTGTTGAAAAACCACTTTTCGCACTTGTGTTGGTGCAGGGAACCACTTTTGCACTTGTATTAGTGTGGAAAAAACACTTTTTGCACTTGTGATAGTGTTGAAAAACCACTTTTCACACTTGTGTTAGTGTTGAAAAACCACATTTTGCAGTTGTGTTAGTGTTGAAAAACCACTTTTCGCACTTGTGTTGGTGCAGGAAACCACTTTTGCACTTGTATTAGTGTGGAAAAAACACTTTTTGCACTTGTGATAGTGTTGAAAAACCACTTTTCGCACTTGTGTTAGTGTTGAAAAACCACTTTTCGCACTTGTGTTGGTGCAGGAAACCACTTTTGCACTTGTATTAGTGTGGAAAAAACACTTTTCGCACTTGTGTTAGTGTTGAAAAAGCACTTTTCGCACTTGTGTTAGTGTTGAAAAACCACTTTTCACACTTGTGTTGGTGCAGGAAACCACATTTGCACTTGTATTAGTGTGGAAAAACCACTTTTTGCACTTGTGTTAGTGTTGAAAAACCACTTTTCGCACTTGTGTTGGTGCAGGAAACCACTTTTGCACTTGTCTTAGTGTGGAAAAAACACTTTTTGCACTTGTGATAGTGTTGAAAAACCACTTTTCGCACTTGTATTAGTGTTGAAAAACCACTTTTCGCACTTGTGTTGGTGCAGGAAACCACTTTTGCACTTGTATTAGTGTGGAAAAACCACTTTTCGCACTTGTGTTAGTGTTGAAAAACCACTTTTCGCACTTGTGTTAGTGTTGAAAAACCACTTTTCGCACTTGTGTTGGTGCAGGAAACCACTTTTGCACTTGTATTAGTGTGGAAAAAACACTTTTTGCACTCGTGATAGTGTTGAAAAACCACTTTTCGCACTTGTGTTAGTGTTGAAAAACCACTTTTCGCACTTGTGTTAGTTTTGAAAAACCACTTTTCGCACTTGTGTTAGTGTTGAAAAACCACTTTTCGCACTTGTGTTGGTGCAGGAAACCACTTTTGCACTTGTATTAGTGTGGAAAAACCACTTTTCGCACTTGTGTTAGTGTTGAAAAACCACTTTTCACACTTGTGTTAGTGTTGAAAAACCACTTTTCGCACTTGTGTTGGTGCAGGGAACCACTTTTGCACTTGTATTAGTGTGGAAAAAACACTTTTTGCACTTGTGATAGTGTTGAAAAACCACTTTTCACACTTGTGTTAGTGTTGAAAAACCACATTTTGCAGTTGTGTTAGTGTTGAAAAACCACTTTTCGCACTTGTGTTGGTGCAGGAAACCACTTTTGTACTTGTATTAGTGTGGAAAAAACACTTTTTGCACTTGTGATAGTGTTGAAAAACCACTTTTCGCACTTGTGTTAGTGTTGAAAAACCACTTTTCGCACTTGTGTTTTTTTTTTTTTTTTTTTTTTTTTTTTTTTGTATACAAGATCGAGGCTCGTGAAAGAGCGAACATTAATTACACAGAAAGACAAACCGACACATAAAACATATAACATAGGGGACACATTTCACATTTCACACGACACATTTCAAACAAGGTGGATCTGGGGTGAATTAGCGGGGGTAGAAAAGATCAAGGTTTTGGATGGGGGAAGATAAGAGATGGTGGTGAACAGCTGTTTTAAAGACCTGGAGGGAGGAGTGGGATTGAAGGGAGTGAGGGAGTTTGTTCCAGAGGCGGGAGAAAAGAGGAATGAAAGAGTGAAGGTGAGCGGAGAGCCGAGATTTCGGCAGTTTAACCATCAGAGGGTTGCAGGCAGATCTTGTGCGACCTGTAGGAATATTTGGGGGACAGAGCACAGAGAGAGCTGGGGGTGCAAGGCCGGAGAGGAGTCGGTAGAAGACAGAAAGACCACCTACCTGCCTGCGGTGAGTGAGTGAAAGGCCCTCAGAGATAGCTTCATCGCGGGAGATTCCAATAATTCTGAAAGCTTTGGTTTCAACAGCGTGAAGCCGAGCTAGGTGTGAGGCAGGAGCACCGGCCCATAGGGGAGAACAGTATTCCATTGAGCTGCGGATGAAAGCCTTGTATGTGGTGAGGAGCTCAGGTGTGCCGAGGAAGGACTTCGCACGACGGAGGATGCCCATTCGGCGACTGGCTTTGGAGGCCAGCTTGGAAATGTGGTTTTCCCAAGAAAGATCATGGCAGATAGTGATTTTATGGCAGATTAGTGATCATGGCATGATTAGATCATGGCAGATTAGTGTGGAAAAAACACTTTTCGCACTTGTGTTATTGTTGAAAAAGCACTTTTCGCACTTGTGTTAGTGTTGAAAAACCACTTTTCACACTTGTGTTGGTGCAGGAAACCACATTTGCACTTGTATTAGTGTG
The DNA here is from genome assembly GCF_964187855.1 of Myxine glutinosa. Taxonomy (NCBI): domain Eukaryota; kingdom Metazoa; phylum Chordata; class Myxini; order Myxiniformes; family Myxinidae; genus Myxine; species Myxine glutinosa. Next base: position 12,690 of record NW_027617921.1, on the reverse strand, counting down.
GAAAAACCACTTTTTGCACTTGTGTTAGTGTTGAAAAACCACTTTTCGCACTTGTGTTGGTGCAGGAAACCACTTTTGCACTTGTCTTAGTGTGGAAAAAACACTTTTTGCACTTGTGATAGTGTTGAAAAGCCACTTTTCGCACTTGTATTAGTGTTGAAAAACCACTTTTCGCACTTGTGTTGGTGCAGGAAACCACTTTTGCACTTGTATTAGTGTGGAAAAACCACTTTTTGCACTCGTGATAGTGTTGAAAAACCACTTTTCGCACTTGTATTAGTGTTGAAAAACCACTTTTCGCACTTGTGTTGGTGCAGGAAACCACTTTTGCACTTGTATTAGTGTGGAAAAAACACTTTTTGCACTCGTGATAGTGTTGAAAAACCACTTTTCGCACTTGTGTTAGTGTTGAAAAACCACTTTTCGCACTTGTGTTAGTTTTGAAAAACCACTTTTCGCACTTGTGTTAGTGTTGAAAAACCACTTTTCGCACTTGTGTTAGAGTTGAAAAACCACTTTTCGCACTTGTGTTGGTGCAGGAAACCACTTTTGCACTTGTATTAGTGTGGAAAAAACACTTTTTGCACTTGTGATAGTGTTGAAAAACCACTTTTTGCACTTGTGTTAGTGTTGAAAAACCACTTTTCGCACTTGTGTTAGTGTTGAAAAACCACTTTTCGCACTTGTGTTGGTGCAGGAAACCACTTTTGCACTTGTATTAGTGTGGAAAAAACACTTTTTGCACTTGTGATAGTGTTGAAAAACCACTTTTCGCACTTGTGTTAGTGTTGAAAAACCACATTTCGCACTTGTGTTGGTGCAGGAAACCACTTTTGCACTTGTATTAGTGTGGAAAAAACACTTTTCTCACTTGTGTTAGTGTTGAAAAACCACTTTTCGCACTTGTGATAGTGTTGAAAAACCACTTTTCGCACTTGTGTTAGTGTTGAAAAACACATTTCGCACTTGTGTTGGTGCAGGAAACCACTTTTGCACTTGTATTAGTGTGGAAAAAACACTTTTCTCACTTGTGTTAGTGTTGAAAAACCACTTTTCGCACTTGTATTAGTGTGGAAAAAACACTTTTTGCACTTGTGATAGTGTTGAAAAACCACTTTTCGCACTTGTGTTAGTGTTGAAAAACCACATTTCGCACTTGTGTTGGTGCAGGAAACCACTTTTCACTTGTATTAGTGTGGAAAAACCACTTTTCGCACTTGTGTTAGTGTTGAAAAACCACTTTTCGCACTTGTGTTAGTGTTGAAAAATCACTTTTCGCACTTGTGTTGGTGCAGGAAACCACTTTTGCAATTGTATTAGTGTGGAAAAAACACTTTTTGCACTTGTGATAGTGTTGAAAACCACTTTTAGCACTTGTGATAGTGTTGAAAAACCACTTTTCGCACTTGTGTTGGTGCAGGAAACCACTTTTGCACTTGTATTAGTGTGGAAAAAACACTTTTTGCACTTGTGATAGTGTTGAAAAACCACTTTTCGCACTTGTGTTAGTGTTGAAAAACCACTTTTCGCACTTGTGTTGGTGCAGGGAACCACTTTTGCACTTGTATTAGTGTGAAAAAAACACTTTTTGCACTTGTGATAGTGTTGAAAAACCACTTTTCACACTTGTGTTAGTGTTGAAAAACCACATTTCGCACTTGTGTTAGTGTTGAAAAACCACTTTTTGCACTTGTGTTAGTGTTGAAAAACCACTTTTCGCACTTGTGTTAGTGTTGAAAAACCACTTTTCGCACTTCTGTTAGTGTTGAAAAACCACTTTTCGCTCTTGTGTTGGTGCAGGAAACCACTTTTGCACTTGTATTAGTGTGGAAAAACCACTTTTCGCTCTTGTGTTGGTGCAGGAAACCACTTTTGCACTTGTGTTAGTGTTGAAAAACCACTTTTCGCACTTCTGTTAGTGTTGAAAAACCACTTTTCGCTCTTGTGTTGGTGCAGGAAACCACTTTTGCACTTGTATTAGTGTGGAAAAACCACTTTTTGCACTTGTGTTAGTGTTGAAAAACCACTTTTCGCACTTGTGTTAGTGTTGAAAAACCACTTTTCGCACTTCTGTTAGTGTTGAAAAACCACTTTTCGCACTTGGGTTGGTGCAGGAAACCACTATTGCACTTGTATTCGTGTGGAAAAAACACTTTTTGCACTTGTGATAGTGTTGAAAAACCACTTTTCGCACTTGTGTTAGTGTTGAAAAACCACTTTTCGCACTTGTGTTGGTGCAGGAAACCACTTTTGCACTTGTATTAGTGTGGAAAAACCACTTTTTGCACTTGTGTTAGTGTTGAAAAACCACTTTTCGCACTTGTGTTAGTGTTGAAAAACCACTTTTCGCACTTCTGTTAGTGTTGAAAAACCACTTTTCGCACTTGGGTTGGTGCAGGAAACCACTATTGCACTTGTATTCGTGTGGAAAAAACACTTTTTGCACTTGTGATAGTGTTGAAAAACCACTTTTCGCACTTGTGTTAGTGTTGAAAAACCACTTTTCGCACTTGTGTTGGTGCAGGAAACCACTTTTGCACTTGTGTTGGTGCAGGAAACCACTTTTGAACTTGTATTAGTGTGGAAAAACCACTTTTCGCACTTGTGTTAGTGTTGAAAAACTAAATTTTCGTACTTGTGTTAGTGTTGAAAAATCACTTTTCGCACTTGTGTTGGTGCAGGAAACCACTTTTGCACTTGTATTAGTGTCGAAAAAACACTTTTTGCACTTGTGATAGTGTTGAAAACCACTTTTAGCACTTGTGATAGTGTTGAAAAACCATTTTTCGCACTTGTGTTGGTGCAGGAAACACTTTTGCACTTGTATTAGTGTTGAAAAACCACTTTTTGCACTTGTGTTAGTGTTGAAAAACCACTTTTCGCACTTGTGTTAGTGTTGAAAAACCACTTTTCGCACTTGTATTGGTGCAGGAAACCACTTTTGCACTTGTATTAGTGTGGAAAAAACACTTTTTGCACTTGTGATAGTGTTGAAAAACCACTTTTCGCACTTGTGTTAGTGTTGAAAAACCACATTTCGCACTTGTGTTGGTGCAGGAAACCACTTTTGCACTTGTATTAGTGTGGAAAAAACACTTTTCTCACTTGTGTTAGTGTTGAAAAACCACTTTTCGCACTTGTGATAGTGTTGAAAAACCACTTTTCGCACTTGTGTTAGTGTTGAAAAACCACATTTCGCACTTGTGTTGGTGCAGGAAACCACTTTTGCACTTGTATTAGTGTGGAAAAAACACTTTTCTCACTTGTGTTAGTGTTGAAAAACCACTTTTCGCACTTGTGTTAGTGTTCAAAAACCACTTTTCGCACTTGTGTTAGTGTTGAAAAACCACTTTTCGCACTTGTGTTAGTGTTGAAAAACCACTTTTCGCACTTGTGTTGGTGCAGGAAACCACTTTTGCACTTGTATTAGTGTTGAAAAACCACTTTTCGCACTTGTGTTAGTGTTGAAAAACCACTTTTCGCACTTCTGTTAGTGTTGAAAAACCACTTTTCGCACTTGTGTTGGTGCAGGAAACCACTATTGCACTTGTATTAGTGTGGAAAAAACACTTTTTGCACTTGTGATAGTGTTGAAAAACCACTTTTCGCACTTGTGTTAGTGTTGAAAAACCACATTTCGCACTTGTGTTGGTGCAGGAAACCACTTTTGCACTTGTATTAGTGTGGAAAAACCACTTTTTGCACTTGTGTTAGTGTTGAAAAACCACTTTTCGCACTTGTGTTAGTGTTGAAAAACCACTTTTCGCACTTGTGTTAGTGTTGAAAAACCACTTTTCGCACTTGTGTTGGTGCAGGAAACCACTTTTGCACTTGTATTAGTGTGGAAAAACCACTTTTCGCACTTGTGTTAGTGTTGAAAAACCACTTTTCGCACTTGTGTTAGTGTTGAAAAACCACTTTTCGCACTTGTGTTGGTGCAGGGAACCACTTTTGCACTTGTATTAGTGTGGAAAAAACACTTTTTGCACTTGTGATAGTGTTGAAAAACCACTTTTCACACTTGTGTTAGTGTTGAAAAACCACATTTTGCACTTGTGTTAGTGTTGAAAAACCACTTTTCGCACTTGTGTTGGTTCAGGAAACCACTTTTGCACTTGTATTAGTGTGGAAAAAACACTTTTTGCACTTGTGATAGTGTTGAAAAACCACTTTTCGCACTTGTGTTAGTGTTGAAAAACCACTTTTCGCACTTGTGTTGGTGCAGGAAACCACTTTTGCACTTGTATTAGTGTGGAAAAAACACTTTTCGCACTTGTGTTAGTGTTGAAAAAGCACTTTTCGCACTTGTGTTAGTGTTGAAAAACCACTTTTCACACTTGTGTTGGTGCAGGAAACCACATTTGCACTTGTATTAGTGTGGAAAAACCACTTTTTGCACTTGTGTTAGTGTTGAAAAACCACTTTTCGCACTTGTGTTGGTGCAGGAAACCACTTTTGCACTTGTCTTAGTGTGGAAAAAACACTTTTTGCACTTGTGATAGTGTTGAAAAACCACTTTTCGCACTTGTATTAGTGTTGAAAAACCACTTTTCGCACTTGTGTTGGTGCAGGAAACCACTTTTGCACTTGTATTAGTGTGGAAAAACCACTTTTCGCACTTGTGTTAGTGTTGAAAAACCACTTTTCGCACTTGTGTTAGTGTTGAAAAACCACTTTTCGCACTTGTGTTGGTGCAGGAAACCACTTTTGCACTTGTATTAGTGTGGAAAAAACACTTTTTGCACTCGTGATAGTGTTGAAAAACCACTTTTCGCACTTGTGTAAGTGTTGAAAAACCACTTTTCGCACTTGTGTTAGTTTTGAAAAACCACTTTTCGCACTTGTGTTAGTGTTGAAAAACCACTTTTCGCACTTGTGTTGGTGCAGGAAACCACTTTTTCACTTGTATTAGTGTGGAAAAACCACTTTTCGCACTTGTGTTAGTGTTGAAAAACCACTTTTCGCACTTGTGTTAGAGTTGAAAAACCACTTTTCGCACTTGTGTTGGTGCAGGAAACCACTTTTGCACTTGTATTAGTGTGGAAAAACACTTTTTGCACTTGTGATAGTGTTGAAAAACGACTTTTTGCACTTGTGTTAGTGTTGAAAAACCACTTTTCGCACTTGTGTTAGTGTTGAAAAACCACTTTTCGCACTTGTGTTGGTGCAGGAAACCACTTTTGCACTTGTATTAGTGTGGAAAAAACACTTTTTGCACTTGTGATAGTGTTGAAAAACCACTTTTCGCACTTGTGTTAGTGTTGAAAAACCACATTTCGCACTTGTGTTGGTGCAGGAAACCACTTTTGCACTTGTATTAGTGTGGAAAAAACACTTTTCTCACTTGTGTTAGTGTTGAAAAACCACTTTTCGCACTTGTGATAGTGTTGAAAAACCACTTTTCGCACTTGTGTTAGTGTTGAAAAACCACATTTCGCACTTGTGTTGGTGCAGGAAACCACTTTTGCACTTGTATTAGTGTGGAAAAAACACTTTTCTCACTTGTGTTAGTGTTGAAAAACCACTTTTCGCACTTGTATTAGTGTGGAAAAAACACTTTTTGCACTTGTGATAGTGTTGAAAAACCACTTTTCGCACTTGTGTTAGTGTTGAAAAACCACATTTCGCACTTGTGTTGGTGCAGGAAACCACTATTGCACTTGTATTAGTGTGGAAAAAACACTTTTTGCACTTGTGATAGTGTTGAAAAACCACTTTTCGCACTTGTGTTAGTGTTGAAAAACCACATTTCGCACTTGTGTTGGTGCAGGAAACCACTTTTGCACTTGTATTAGTGTGGAAAAACCACTTTTTGCACTTGTGTTAGTGTTGAAAAACCACTTTTCGCACTTGTGTTAGTGTTGAAAAACCACTTTTCGCACTTGTGTTAGTGTTGAAAAACCACTTTTCGCACTTGTGTTAGTGTTGAAAAAACACTTTTCGCACTTGTGTTAGTGTTGAAAAACCACTTTTCGCACTTGTGTTAGTGTTGAAAAACCACTTTTCGCACTTGTGTTGGTGCAGGAAACCACTTTTGCACTTGTATTAGTGTTGAAAAACCACTTTTCGCACTTGTGTTAGTGTTGAAAAACCACTTTTCGCACTTCTGTTAGTGTTGAAAAACCACTTTTCGCACTTGTGTTGGTGCAGGGAACCACTTTTGCACTTGTATTAGTGTGAAAAAAACACTTTTTGCACTTGTGATAGTGTTGAAAAACCACTTTTCACACTTGTGTTAGTGTTGAAAAACCACATTTCGCACTTGTGTTAGTGTTGAAAAACCACTTTTCGCACTTGTGTTGGTGCAGGAAACCACTTTTGCACTTGTATTAGTGTGGAAAAAACACTTTTCTCACTTGTGTTAGTGTTGAAAAACCACTTTTCGCTCTTGTGTTGGTGCAGGAAACCACTTTTGCACTTGTATTAGTGTGGAAAAACCACTTTTTGCACTTGTGTTAGTGTTGAAAAACCACTTTTCGCACTTGTGTTAGTGTTGAAAAACCACTTTTCGCACTTCTGTTAGTGTTGAAAAACCACTTTTCGCACTTGGGTTGGTGCAGGAAACCACTATTGCACTTGTATTCGTGTGGAAAAAACACTTTTTGCACTTGTGATAGTGTTGAAAAACCACTTTTCGCACTTGTGTTAGTGTTGAAAAACCACTTTTCGCACTTGTGTTGGTGCAGGAAACCACTTTTGCACTTGTATTAGTGTGGAAAAAACACTTTTTGCACTTGTGATAGTGTTGAAAAACCACTTTTCGCACTTGTGTTAGTGTTGAAAAACCACTTTTCGCACTTGTGTTGGTGCAGGAAACCACTTTTGCACTTGTATTAGTGTGGAAAAAACACTTTTCTCACTTGTGTTTGTGTTGAAAAACCACTTTTCGCACTTGTGTTAGTGTTGAAAAACCACTTTTCACACTTGTGTTGGTGCAGGAAACCACTTTTGCACTTGTGTTGGTGCAGGAAACCACTTTTGAACTTGTATTAGTGTGGAAAAACCACTTTTCGCACTTGTGTTAGTGTTGAAAAACTAAATTTTCGTACTTGTGTTAGTGTTGAAAAATCACTTTTCGCACTTGTGTTGGTGCAGGAAACCACTTTTGCACTTGTATTAGTGTCGAAAAAACACTTTTTGCACTTGTGATAGTGTTGAAAACCACTTTTAGCACTTGTGATAGTGTTGAAAAACCATTTTTCGCACTTGTGTTGGTGCAGGAAACACTTTTGCACTTGTATTAGTGTTGAAAAACCACTTTTTGCACTTGTGTTAGTGTTGAAAAACCACTTTTCGCACTTGTGTTAGTGTTGAAAAACCACTTTTCGCACTTGTATTGGTGCAGGAAACCACTTTTGCACTTGTATTAGTGTGGAAAAAACACTTTTTGCACTTGTGATAGTGTTGAAAAACCACTTTTCGCACTTGTGTTAGTGTTGAAAAACCACATTTCGCACTTGTGTTGGTGCAGGAAACCACTTTTGCACTTGTATTAGTGTGGAAAAAACACTTTTCTCACTTGTGTTAGTGTTGAAAAACCACTTTTCGCACTTGTGATAGTGTTGAAAAACCACTTTTCGCACTTGTGTTAGTGTTGAAAAACCACATTTCGCACTTGTGTTGGTGCAGGAAACCACTTTTGCACTTGTATTAGTGTGGAAAAAACACTTTTCTCACTTGTGTTAGTGTTGAAAAACCACTTTTCGCACTTGTGTTAGTGTTGAAAAACCACTTTTCGCACTTGTGTTAGTGTTGAAAAACCACTTTTCGCACTTGTGTTAGTGTTGAAAAACCACTTTTCGCACTTGTGTTGGTGCAGGAAACCACTTTTGCACTTGTATTAGTGTTGAAAAACCACTTTTCGCACTTGTGTTAGTGTTGAAAAACCACTTTTCGCACTTCTGTTAGTGTTGAAAAACCACTTTTCGCACTTGTGTTGGTGCAGGAAACCACTATTGCACTTGTATTAGTGTGGAAAAAACACTTTTTGCACTTGTGATAGTGTTGAAAAACCACTTTTCGCACTTGTGTTAGTGTTGAAAAACCACATTTCGCACTTGTGTTGGTGCAGGAAACCACTTTTGCACTTGTATTAGTGTGGAAAAACCACTTTTTGCACTTGTGTTAGTGTTGAAAAAACCACTTTTCGCACTTGTGTTAGTGTTGAAAAACCACTTTTCGCACTTGTGTTAGTGTTGAAAAACCACTTTTCGCACTTGTGTTGGTGCAGGAAACCACTTTTGCACTTGTATTAGTGTGGAAAAACCACTTTTCGCACTTGTGTTAGTGTTGAAAAACCACTTTTCGCACTTGTGTTAGTGTTGAAAAACCACTTTTCGCACTTGTGTTGGTGCAGGGAACCACTTTTGCACTTGTATTAGTGTGGAAAAAACACTTTTTGCACTTGTGATAGTGTTGAAAAACCACTTTTCACACTTGTGTTAGTGTTGAAAAACCACATTTTGCACTTGTGTTAGTGTTGAAAAACCACTTTTCGCACTTGTGTTGGTTCAGGAAACCACTTTTGCACTTGTATTAGTGTGGAAAAAACACTTTTTGCACTTGTGATAGTGTTGAAAAACCACTTTTCGCACTTGTGTTAGTGTTGAAAAACCACTTTTCGCACTTGTGTTGGTGCAGGAAACCACTTTTGCACTTGTATTAGTGTGGAAAAAACACTTTTCGCACTTGTGTTAGTGTTGAAAAAGCACTTTTCGCACTTGTGTTAGTGTTGAAAAACCACTTTTCACACTTGTGTTGGTGCAGGAAACCACATTTGCACTTGTATTAGTGTGGAAAAACCACTTTTTGCACTTGTGTTAGTGTTGAAAAACCACTTTTCGCACTTGTGTTGGTGCAGGAAACCACTTTTGCACTTGTCTTAGTGTGGAAAAAACACTTTTTGCACTTGTGATAGTGTTGAAAAACCACTTTTCGCACTTGTATTAGTGTTGAAAAACCACTTTTCGCACTTGTGTTGGTGCAGGAAACCACTTTTGCACTTGTATTAGTGTGGAAAAACCACTTTTCGCACTTGTGTTAGTGTTGAAAAACCACTTTTCGCACTTGTGTTAGTGTTGAAAAACCACTTTTCGCACTTGTGTTGGTGCAGGAAACCACTTTTGCACTTGTATTAGTGTGGAAAAAAACACTTTTTGCACTCGTGATAGTGTTGAAAAACCACTTTTCGCACTTGTGTAAGTGTTGAAAAACCACTTTTCGCACTTGTGTTAGTTTTGAAAAACCACTTTTCGCACTTGTGTTAGTGTTGAAAAACCACTTTTCGCACTTGTGTTGGTGCAGGAAACCACTTTTTCACTTGTATTAGTGTGGAAAAACCACTTTTCGCACTTGTGTTAGTGTTGAAAAACCACTTTTCGCACTTGTGTTAGAGTTGAAAAACCACTTTTCGCACTTGTGTTGGTGCAGGAAACCACTTTTGCACTTGTATTAGTGTGGAAAAACACTTTTTGCACTTGTGATAGTGTTGAAAAACGACTTTTTGCACTTGTGTTAGTGTTGAAAAACCACTTTTCGCACTTGTGTTAGTGTTGAAAAACCACTTTTCGCACTTGTGTTGGTGCAGGAAACCACTTTTGCACTTGTATTAGTGTGGAAAAAACACTTTTTGCACTTGTGATAGTGTTGAAAAACCACTTTTCGCACTTGTGTTAGTGTTGAAAAACCACATTTCGCACTTGTGTTGGTGCAGGAAACCACTTTTGCACTTGTATTAGTGTGGAAAAAACACTTTTCTCACTTGTGTTAGTGTTGAAAAACCACTTTTCGCACTTGTGATAGTGTTGAAAAACCACTTTTCGCACTTGTGTTAGTGTTGAAAAACCACATTTCGCACTTGTGTTGGTGCAGGAAACCACTATTGCACTTGTATTAGTGTGGAAAAAACACTTTTTGCACTTGTGATAGTGTTGAAAAACCACTTTTCGCACTTGTGTTAGTGTTGAAAAACCACATTTCGCACTTGTGTTGGTGCAGGAAACCACTTTTGCACTTGTATTAGTGTGGAAAAACCACTTTTTGCACTTGTGTTAGTGTTGAAAAACCACTTTTCGCACTTGTGTTAGTGTTGAAAAACCACTTTTCGCACTTGTGTTAGTGTTGAAAAACCACTTTTCGCACTTGTGTTAGTGTTGAAAAACCACTTTTCGCACTTGTGTTAGTGTTGAAAAACCACTTTTCGCACTTGTGTTAGTGTTGAAAAACCACTTTTCGCACTTGTGTTGGTGCAGGAAACCACTTTTGCACTTGTATTAGTGTTGAAAAACCACTTTTCGCACTTGTGTTAGTGTTGAAAAACCACTTTTCGCACTTCTGTTAGTGTTGAAAAACCACTTTTCGCACTTGTGTTGGTGCAGGAAACCACTATTGCACTTGTATTAGTGTGGAAAAAACCCTTTTTGCACTTGTGATAGTGTTGAAAAACCACTTTTCGCACTTGTGTTAGTGTTGAAAAACCACATTTCGCACTTGTGTTGGTGCAGGAAACCACTTTTGCACTTGTATTAGTGTGGAAAAACCACTTTTTGCACTTGTGTTAGTGTTGAAAAACCACTTTTCGCACTTGTGTTAGTGTTGAAAAACCACTTTTCGCACTTGTGTTAGTGTTGAAAAACCACTTTTCGCACTTGTGTTGGTGCAGGAAACCACTTTTGCACTTGTATTAGTGTGGAAAAACCACTTTTCGCACTTGTGTTAGTGTTGAAAAACCACTTTTCGCACTTGTGTTAGTGTTGAAAAACCACTTTTCGCACTTGTGTTGGTGCAGGGAACCACTTTTGCACTTGTATTAGTGTGGAAAAAACACTTTTTGCACTTGTGATAGTGTTGAAAAACCACTTTTCACACTTGTGTTAGTGTTGAAAAACCACATTTTGCACTTGTGTTAGTGTTGAAAAACCACTTTTCGCACTTGTGTTGGTGCAGGAAACCACTTTTGCACTTGTATTAGTGTGGAAAAAACACTTTTTGCACTTGTGATAGTGTTGAAAAACCACTTTTCGCACTTGTGTTAGTGTTGAAAAACCACTTTTCGCACTTGTGTTGGTGCAGGAAACCACTTTTGCACTTGTATTAGTGTGGAAAAAACACTTTTCGCACTTGTGTTAGTGTTGAAAAAGCACTTTTCGCACTTGTGTTAGTGTTGAAAAACCACTTTTCACACTTGTGTTGGTGCAGGAAACCACATTTGCACTTGTATTAGTGTGGAAAAACCACTTTTTGCACTTGTGTTAGTGTTGAAAAACCACTTTTCGCACTTGTGTTGGTGCAGGAAACCACTTTTGCACTTGTCTTAGTGTGGAAAAAACACTTTTTGCACTTGTGATAGTGTTGAAAAACCACTTTTCGCACTTGTATTAGTGTTGAAAAACCACTTTTCGCACTTGTGTTGGTGCAGGAAACCACTTTTGCACTTGTATTAGTGTGGAAAAACCACTTTTCGCACTTGTGTTAGTGTTGAAAAACCACTTTTCGCACTTGTGTTAGTGTTGAAAAACCACTTTTCGCACTTGTGTTGGTGCAGGAAACCACTTTTGCACTTGTATTAGTGTGGAAAAAACACTTTTTGCACTCGTGATAGTGTTGAAAAACCACTTTTCGCACTTGTGTTAGTGTTGAAAAACCACTTTTCGCACTTGTGTTAGTTTTGAAAAACCACTTTTCGCACTTGTGTTAGTGTTGAAAAACCACTTTTCGCACTTGTGTTGGTGCAGGAAACCACTTTTTCACTTGTATTAGTGTGGAAAAACCACTTTTCGCACTTGTGTTAGTGTTGAAAAACCACTTTTCGCACTTGTGTTAGAGTTGAAAAACCACTTTTCGCACTTGTGTTGGTGCAGGAAACCACTTTTGCACTTGTATTAGTGTGGAAAAAACACTTTTTGCACTTGTGATAGTGTTGAAAAACCACTTTTTGCACTTGTGTTAGTGTTGAAAAACCACTTTTCGCACTTGTGTTAGTGTTGAAAAACCACTTTTCGCACTTGTGTTGGTGCAGGAAACCACTTTTGCACTTGTATTAGTGTGGAAAAAACACTTTTTGCACTTGTGATAGTGTTGAAAAACCACTTTTCGCACTTGTGTTAGTGTTGAAAAACCACATTTCGCACTTGTGTTGGTGCAGGAAACCACTTTTGTACTTGTATTAGTGTGGAAAAACACTTTTCTCACTTGTGTTAGTGTTGAAAAACCACTTTTCGCACTTGTGATAGTGTTGAAAAACCACTTTTCGCACTTGTGTTCGTGTTGAAAAACCACATTTCGCACTTGTGTTGGTGCAGGAAACCACTTTTGCACTTGTATTAGTGTGGAAAAAACACTTTTCTCACTTGTGTTAGTGTTGAAAAACCACTTTTCGCACTTGTATTAGTGTGGAAAAAACACTTTTTGCACTTGTGATAGTGTTGAAAAACCACTTTTCGCACTTGTGTTAGTGTTGAAAAACCACATTTCGCACTTGTGTTGGTGCAGGAAACCACTATTGCACTTGTATTAGTGTGGAAAAAACACTTTTTGCACTTGTGATAGTGTTGAAAAACCACTTTTCGCACTTGTGTTAGTGTTGAAAAACCACATTTCGCACTTGTGTTGGTGCAGGAAACCACTTTTGCACTTGTATTAGTGTGGAAAAACCACTTTTTGCACTTGTGTTAGTGTTGAAAAACCACTTTT